>NC_052308.1:50676645-50978337 GCF_016432855.1 Salvelinus namaycush | reverse complement strand
AACTGGAATTTGAGGTACTCCTGTCCATTGTAATTTCATCTCAAAAAGGTAATACAAAGTTGCGAATAATGTAATTGCATGTCGAATATTTATTGTTAGTGTTTGTAGTGATTGTATTTTCTAGTACAAAAACATTGAATGGTCTTACAAGGTCTGACTTGGTGGTTTATTCTGCTTGTTCTCCTTTGTGCACTTTTTCATCAAGAGTTTCAAAATGTCTGCATACAAGCTTGCACTAAAGAAGGATCACTAACATGAGCTAGCTACCAAACAACGTGACTGATCTATAGTATGCACCAATTTATGATGGTGGTTTACTTTACTTCTGAGGGAGACAATAGCAAGTCATTTTTCTTAGTGACCCTACTTGTCTCATGTCTCTTTCTCAGTGTCAACTTAGATTTCTCTAAGAGTGAGTAAGCCTGTTTCCGTAGGTCTAGGGTCGTCTTGTATTGCGGTTGGCATTGCCATTGCATCCCTAGGCTTTGCAACCATGAAACACACTTTAAAATGAAAAATAGTTACACATAATACATGCGTCTCAGGTACAATAAATGAGAATGACCTCAAACCGCTCTTTTCATGCAGGTCCTCTGTCGCTAATATGTGGTGGTGATGTTATTCTTTGCTCAGCTGACAGAGACAGGAGATACAGGAGTCCATTCTGTTCCAAGTAAGTTACCTTGGCTCTCCTCTATGCACCAGTCACCTCTGTAACATAATCATTAGTGGTACTGAGAGTTCCTCTAATTTCTTTGACGCTGTATGGAGGCATTGTGCATAGAATAGAATAAAGGACATTGATACATTCAATCATGACTGACCGCTGCCCCTACTGCACTGTTCGATAAATAGATAAGTGCATATACCGATACAATTTACATTGCATTTGGAAGTCCAACAGCACAAGGAACAAATTCATGTTTGAACACGTTCTTCTTGGCCATGGGCATTCTGAAGGACATTTGTCATGTAGAGAGAATGATGGCCAGCTGTTGTGTATTGGTTAGGAAGATGGTTCTATACAGAAGATGGTTCTATACTGAAAAAAATATATAAACGCAACATGTAAATTGTTGGTCCTATGTTTCATTAGCTGAAATAAGATATCCCAGAAATGTTCCATATGCACAAAAAGCTTACATTTTGTGCACAAATTTGTTTACATACCTATTAGTGAGCATTTCTCCTTTGCCAAGATAATCCACCCACCTGACAGGTGTGTCATATCAAGATTCAAGAAGCTGATTAAACGACATGATCATTATACAGGTGCACTCTAAAATGTGCAGTTTTATCACACAACACAATACCACAGATGTCTCAAGTTTTGATGGAGCGTGCAATTGGCATGCTGACTGCAGGAATGTCCACCAGAGCTGTTGACAGAGAATTGAATGTTAATCTCTCTACCATAAGCCACCTCCAATGTCGTTTTAGAGAATTTGGCTGTACGTCCAACCGGCCTCACAACCGTAGACCACGTGTAACCACGCCAGCCCAGGACCTCCACATCTGGCTTCTTCACCTGCGGGATTGTCTGATACCAGCCATCCGAGTAGCAAATGAAAATGAGGAGTATTTCTGTCTGTAATAAAGCCCTTTTGTGGGGAAAAACTCATTCTTATTGGCTGGGCCTGGCTCCCCAGTGGGTGGAAACCCAGACGTAGATCCTAAAACCCAGACGTAGATCCACCTGATGTCCTCCATTACAACCACCCTCCAACTTTTGATTACATCATCTACAGCTACTGTTATGTTGTCATTATCTACTAAGAAAGTTTTCTTGGACCTCTCGAGTGATGCATGGTAGGAGAAAGAGACGTAAACAAATAAACACAGGTTACAATTCAATGTGAGAACATTTGATAGATTAGTGCAGTGTTATAAATGGGAGATATGTACTTTCAACAGTTTTTGAAGGTATAGCCTACCTCAAGCTGGGCCCCTCCGACTCAGAGCACAGAGAATCAGACTGATCCGAAGTCACTGGCTCTGGTGGATGGGATACCTCCTGGGTGGCTTGGACAGGTGATGGTCCTAACGTCATTTGGAGAGGTAAATTAAGGTACATTTTTATAAACTCAGCATAACTACCATTTCTTGCTTTCTCAAATGCCAACCAAAGCTTAACATACTTTGTCTATTGGGCTTCACCGAAGTGTAGGGTGTCAGGGCTTTCAATAGTTGACCGTCCAACTGCTCCAACTGGAGGAGAATGTTGGCTTCCACCGAGGTAACCCTAGGAAGACAAAGAGTAAAATATCGGTGTTAGGGAAACTAAACCTAGCTTCAGGTTATTTTATGTGCTAATGCAAGTAGTTATCTGAGATTTTTATATTCACCTTAACTGACCCCAGCTAGGAGTGAAAGAGAAGCAGGGCTTTCCAGGTCTCACCTTCATTTCGTTCTTCTTGCAAACCAAGTCGTTCGCCCAGATGTCAAAGCACGTGGTCCCCTTCTTGATTCTCCTCTGGTGGCTCTACTTCTGTTTCTCCTACACCTTGTCGATGTTCAGTCTCACCTTGATTGAAAACAGAAATAAATGCAATTATATTTCATATTATTAAAACCACCACATCCTTCTCAGCCCGTGCCTGAAGGTGGTCCTTCAGACGTTCTGATCTTCTAGCACATCAGGTGGGGTTTCAGTGATCTGAAAGTACGTTATCCTAAAATAGGAAACATGCCATCCAAACTGTACGCCCGCGGTTGATTTTGTATCCCCACACCAGACACGATCAGGACACACAGGTTGAAATATCAAAACAAACTCTGAACCAATTATATTAATTTGGGGACAGGTCGAAAAGCATTAAACAGTGTATGGCAATTTAGCTTGCTAGCTTGAGATATAAACATTGGGTTGTTATTTGACCTAAAATGCACAAGGTCCTCTACTCCGACAATTAATCCACAGATAAAACGGGAAGCATAATTTGTTTCTTTCCTACGTCCTTCAGGCTTCTTTTTCTTCTTTGGACTTCATATGGTGGTTGGCAACTTTTTGCATTACTACAACCGACTGGAGTGTGGACGTCACTTCATCTTTCAATCACCCACGTGGCTATATGCTCCTAAAAACCAATGAGGAGATTTGAGAGGCAGGACTTGTAGCGTGTTGAGCGTCAAAAATAGAACCAAGTTATTTTTTAGAGCCCGGCCACGCAGACACTTGCGAGTAGTGTGGGTGCAATGATTGAATAACATGTATGTGTACATTTATTTTGCACCGCACACGACACGAGTGGTGTGGTCAGCATGTAAGTCAATCACACATTTTAAAGACTACAGAAAATGCAATAATTGTATTTACAATTGCATTGTTTACTTCAGTCAACAGCTGTGGCTCCCGTCCGTACAGCAGGCAATAAGGTGAGTAGTTGTTGGAGCCCTGGACGCTGCTGTTGTGTGCAAAGAAAATTACTTTCAGGTTGTCCTCCCACCGTTCCTGGTACCCGTCAGGTAACTTTCACATGGCAGTCTTGAGGGTCTGGATGGTCCGTTCATCCAAACCTGGAGGAGGAGGTAAGAAAGGGATATCTATTGACAATGTAAGATATTGAAATATAATATACAGTGCATTCGGAAAGTATTCAGACCCCTTGACTTTTTCCACATTTTGTTACTATATAGCCTTATTCTAAAATGGATTAAATAGTTTTTCCCCCCTCATCAATCTACACACAATACCCCATAATGACAAAGCAAATTTACAAAAATTAAAAAAACACATTTACATAAGTATTCATAACCTTGACTCAGTGCTTTGTTGAATCACCTTTGGCAGTGATTTCAGCCTTGATTCTTATTGGGTATGACGCTACAAGCTTGGCACACCTGTATTTGGGGAGTTTCTCCTATTCTTCTCTGCAGATCCTCTCAAGCTCTGTCAGGTTGAATGGGGAGTGTCGCTGCACAGCTATTTTCAAGTCTATCCAGAAATGTTTGATTGGGTTCAAGTTCTGGCTCTGGCTCTGGCTGGGTCACTCAAGGACATTCAGAGACTTGTCCCGGAGCCACTCCTGCGTTGTCTTGGCTTTGTGCTTAGGGTTGTTGTACTGTTGACAGGTGAACCTTCGCCCCAGTCTGCGGCATTGAGTGTTCTGGAGCAGATTTTCATCAAGGATCTCTCTGTAATTTTCTCTGTTCATCTTTCACTCGATCCTGACTAGTCTCCCAGTCCCCACAGCATGATGCTGCCACCCTCATGCTTCACCGTAGGGATGGTGCCAGGTTTCCTCCAGACGTGAAGCTTGGCATTCAGGCCAAAGAGTTCAATATTGGTTTCAACAGACCAGAGAATCTGTTTCTCATGGTCTGAGTCCTTTAGATCGCTTTTGGCAAAGTCCAAGCGAGCTGTCATGTGCCTTTTACTGAAGTGCTGCAGAGATGGTAGTTCTTCTGGAAGGTTCTCCCATCTCCACAGAGAAACTCTGGAGCTCTGTCAGAGTGACAATCGGGTTTTTGATCACCTCCCTGACCAAGGCCTTTCTTCCACGATTACTCAGTTTGGCCGGTCGGCCAGCACTAGGATGTGTCTTGGTGGTTCCAAGCTTCTTCCATTTAAGAATGATGAGGGCACTGTGTTCTTGGGGACCTTCAATGCTGCATAAATGTTTTGGTACCCTTCCCCAGATCTGTGCCTCCACACAATCCTGTCTCGGAGCTCTACGGACAATTCATTCGACCTGGCTTGGTTTTTGCTCTAAAATGCACTGTCAACTGTGGGAAATTATATACAGGTGTGTGCCTTTCCAAATCATGTCCAATCAATTGAATTTACCACAGGTGGACCCCAATCAAGTTGTAGAAACATCTCAAGGATGATCAATGGCAACAGCATGCATCTGAGCTCAATTTTGAGTCTAATAGCAAAGGGTCTGAATACTTTTGTAAATAAGGTATTACAGTATTTTATTTTCAATACATTTGCTAATAAAAGTTTCAAATCATTATGGGCTATTATGTGTAGATTGATGAGGAAATAAGGCTGTAACGTAACAAAATGTGGAGAAAGGGTCGGAATACTTTCTGAATGCACTGTCTATACAAAAGTATGTGGACACCCCTTCAAATTAGTAGATTCAGCTATTTCAGACACACCCATTGCTGACAGTTGTATAAAATTGAGCTCACAGCCATGCAATCTCCGTTGACAAAAATTGCCAGTAGAATGGCCTTACTGAAGAGCTCAGTGACTTTCAACGTTGCACCATCATAGGATGTCACCTTTCAAACACGTCAGTTTGTCAAATTTATGCCCTGCTAGAGCTGCCCCGGTCAACTGTACGTGCTGTTATTGTGAAGTGGAAACGTCTAGGAGCAACAACGGCTCAGCCGCGAAGTGGTAAGCTACACAACCTCACAGAACGGGACTGCCGAGTGCTGAAGCGCTTAAGAATCCTTGGTTGCAACAGTCACTACCGAGTTCCAAACTGCCTGTGGAAGCAACATCAGCACAATAACTGTTTGTCGGGAGCTTCATAAAATGGGTTTCCATGGCCGAGCAGCCGCACACAAGCCTAAGATCACCATGCGCAAGCCAAGCATTGCCTGGAGGGGTGTAAAGCTCTCTGCCATTGGAGCACTGGAAACGCGTTCTCTGGAGTGATGAATCACAATTCACCATCTGGCAGTCCGACAGACGAATCTGGGTTTGGCGGATGCCAGGAGAACGCTACCTGCCCGAATGCATAGTGCCAACTGTAAAGTTTGGTGGAAGAGGAATGATCTGGGGTTGTTTTTAAAGGTTCGGGCTAGGCCCCTTAGTTCCAGCGAAGGGAAATCTTAACGCTACAGCATACAATGACATTATAGACGATTCTGTGCTTCCAACTTTGTGGCAACAGTTTGGGGAAGGCCCTTTCCTGTTTCAGCATGACAGTGCCCTCGTGCACAAAGCGAGATCCATACATAATTTTTGGGTCGAGATCGGTGTGGAAGAACTTCACTGGCCTGCTCAGAGCCCTGACCTCAACCCCATTGAACACCTTTGGGATGAATTGGAACGCATCTAGTGGAAAGCCAACTCCATATTAATGCCCATGATTATGGAATGAGATGTTCAACAAGGTGGTCATGTAGTGTATTTCTTATGTACCATGGAAAAACAAAGAGAAATTGTAAAAAATAAACAAAACAAACCATTGGTGACAGAATATAACCTAGAACATCCATACCTTGTTCCAGAGTTCACAACCTTGGTCACTCAAGATGACCTCGGGAGAACCCTGGGTGTTGAAGATGTCCATCATCGCCTTGGAGGTGGCCTCGCCAGTCTCGTCCTTGATGGGTATCATACAAAACTGAAATCTATTTTTGGTTCCAAGCACCCTTTTTAATGGGTTACAGAAGGGGATTTAGAGTTAAGGACATTCTCTTCCTTTACTGACCTTAATGGGTATTGCCTACATCCACTTGGTAAAGTGATCGGTTGCCGTCAGACACCAGCTGTTGCCATTCCTGGATTTCATGACGGGTCCGATGAGGTCCATCCCTAACATTTTAAGTTTTAGAGAGAAGATTACTTCCTTCTTATCCGTATCGGTGTCATACAGTATGCAGATGTTCATCTTTGTAAGGATACTGACTCACATTCTATAATATTGAACGCTGTTGTGGTCAAATAAAGCAGCCATTACAAAACAACTTATCAGGGAAAAATGTTAATTGTGCCACTTACCGATCATGTGCCATGGTGAAACAACTGATGGGCTTCAACTCCGGCGCCACAGTCTTCACCCTCTCAAACTTCTGGCAGGCTAGACAGGTACTGACCTTTAAGCACAAAGTGACAAATTGTGCTCTATGATATGACATACATTGAAATCATAATCATTTCAGATATAATAGAATTGATAAACAAAAGGTAATTTCACTTGCTCAGCTGTCCACATCCTTCACAATCCCACGCCAGAAGAAGCGTAAGTTGATTTTGGCAATAATGTGCTTCACTCCAAAATGGCCAGCATGCATCTCGGTCAGCACCTTCTCCTTCTCCTCATTGAAAATCACCCTCCTGTGTGGCTGGCCATCCTTCCCCTGTAGGTACATGTGATTTCCCAACAAGTTGGAAGAGAAGAGTTGTTGAAATACTGAAGTCTAAGTAAATTTGCACTGCTGTCTTTCTCTCTCTCCATCTATCTCTCTGTCTTCTTCTCGCTGTCTAGCGAAGACACCTAGTTAAGGGCAGTTGGAATTACAATAATTGCTTAGAGCTATCCATTTGATTGATCAGGTTTAACTTATAGCTAGATACCTCAATATGACATGACAGACATATAACTACACTGAAAAAAAATATTTAAAAAAATATATAGAGAAAATATAATAAAAAAATATAAACGCAACAAAGTGTTGGTCCCATGTTTCATGAGCTGAAATAAAAGGTCCCAGACATTTTCCATATGCTTATTTCTCTAAAATGTTGTGCACAAATTTTTTACATCCCTAGAGGTGAGCATTTTTTCTTTGCCAAGACAATCCATCGACCTGACAAGTGTGGCTTATCAAGAAGCTGATTAAACAGCATGATCATTACACAGGTGCACCTTGTGCTGGGGATAATAAAAGGCCAATCTAAAATGTTCAGTTTTGTCACATAACACAATGCCACATGTCTCAAGTTGAGGGAGCGTGCAATTGGCATGCTGACTGTACGAATGTCCGCCATAACTGTTTCCAGAGAATTTCATGTTAATTTCTCTACCATAAGCCACTTCCAATGTCATTTTAGATCATTTGGTACGTCCAACCAGCCTCACAACCGCAGACCACGTCTGTGGGTGAGAAGTTTGCTGATGTCAACGTTATGAACAGAATGCCCCATGGTGGCGGTGGGGTTATGGTATGGGTAGGCATAAGCTACGGACAATGAACACAATTGTATTTTTATTGATGGCAGTTTGAATGCACAGATACTGTGACGAGATCCTGAGACCCTCATCCATAAATTAGGGTCTAATGAATGTATTTTAATTGATTGATTTACTTATATGAACTGTAAAATCTTTTAAATTGTTGCTTGTTGCATGTTGCATTTATATTTTTGTTCAGTATACATGTATAGCTAGCAACATGTAGATGACCAACTAGCTAGATGGAAAATGCTTGTTGAAAAAGGGTTGTACATAGCTAAATCCTTCCAGTTATCTAATAGAAGTTAACTGCTTAAATGTTATCCGGAATTGTGAATTTCTCTGCTGCTTACGAATGTTGTTGAGATCAGTGGTAAAATCTCCTCGAGGGATGCCATTGAAGTGCAAGCTACAGACAAACAGAAAGCTACAATAACAGTTAGCTAGCTAACGTTAGCTAAATAAAACTGTCTGGTTAGCTATCTGGCTGACAAGGCAGGCTGCGGTAAATAAATAAAAAGTAACTAGCAACGTCAATCTAAAAACAGCTTAAATTATTTCTTCCTATTTAACAATATTTTCTTATATAAAGACAAATACATGGTAAAGAAAGTGTTACAGTCTTGTCGGTCCTCTGAAGCAGTAGGCAGTCAGCAGGTAGTAGCCGTCAAAAACACCATCCTTGGAGAGCGATTCTGAGGTAATAATTTTGCGCGGACTGAGCGAGCGTTTATGAGGTGAAATAGAACTAGAACTGCCCGCGTCCTCTGTGAACGCAAGCAACCAGCATAGCAAAGGAAGCTAGAACTCAGCGAATCCTATTGTGACGCAGTGGCGGGACCCTTTTTGGCAAAGGGATGCTATTTGGTATGACAGGCCCCCAGAACCAGTGTGCTCCCAGAGCCCGTAGGCCCTCACACCTTGCAGTGGCTGCGGGTGTGTGTGGTACGCCAATGGCCGGTAAGCCTTTCACAACTGCAAACACAAGTTACAAATATCCATTGAAAAAAGAACTTGAATCCATGGATTATGTGAGCAGCGCTACACCACAATCCATGGATTATGTGAGCAGCGCTACACCACACGGGTAAGTATAACAAACATGTAATCTGATGTGTGCCGACACGATGTTACTGAGATATACATTCATGACTCAGGTTTGTCTGTATAGGTGCTTCAATACTATTAATCTACAGGACACGGTTTAGCCCCGTGATAATATTCCTTGACATTTTTATAATGTGGTTTACTCTGTTGATTTGCTCTGGTCACCTCTCATTTGCGATTAATGAGTTGCAAAGTATGATGTAGAAATACACAGGATCTGTGGTTTCTCTCCCTTATGTGACGTATCACTCTTCCTTAGGGGATTAAGAGACATACATTTATGTTGACTGATTCTTATGGTAGGCAATGCTTAACAGCAATACTCCTACATGTATTCAAAATGACACCATATTCCCTATATGCCCTATTGACCCAGGTCAAATGTCAGATGCACCCCTATAGTAACAGTCTCGGCTCAACTCATTTCATTTCAGCTTATTTCTTTCATTCACCAAGTCATTTGCGATAAACCACTTCAGAAAGGCCTCAGATCCTTCCAAGGCGAGGCTATGGTGCCAGACAGTGGCCCAGGGAACCACTTTTACTGCACCTGCCCACACTTATTATGCAAAGTCACAATTTTACATGATCTTTTCCACAGTCACATATCAAAACTCTACCACTCAGCCCAGCCAGTCAGTTTACTCTGAAACCGAAAGGGGAAAATCTCCATATATCAGTCTAAGTTGTGTGTGTGTGTGTGTGTGTGTGTGTGTGTGTGTGTGTGTGTGTGTGTGTGTGTGTGTGTGTGTGTGTGTGTGTGTGTGTGTGTGTGTGTGTGTGTGTGTGTGTGTGTGTGTGTGTGTGTGTGTGTGTGTGTGCATGTGTGTGCGTGTGTGTGTGTGTGTGTGTGTGCATGTGTGTGTGTGCATGTGTGTGTGTGTGTGTGTGAACACATTATAATGGAACAGTCCCCCAAGTCGCTGGCTGCTCAGCTCTGGTCAAATCTCGTTAGCATGCGGAGAGAGCTTTAGAGGTTTTGACAGCTGGTTGGCCGGCCAAGGGTTTGCCGACGGGACATACCTGTGGCCGTCCCTGTGTACTCTGTGGGCACGTGGCAGAAATCACACACAGAGGTTGGTGGCCATTCTGGAGCCGACATGTCCCAGTTCCCAACCGCCGCCTCACCATACACCTTGGTAATAGCACACTGCTACATGCTGGGGGAATGCAAATTAGCCACACTTTCCATTTTTTTAGCTTAGCCTCAGACACACATGAGAGAAATGGCAAAATGGTGATTCCACAGACTGCTACGGATGATGAGCTCAGTGCTAACTTTGAATCAGATGCAGAAAACCAAATATACATGTACGTCGACATTGTGATTATTCGGTGAGTTTCAATGTACACACTGGGAGCCTGGCGACCAGGTCTTCCGAGTCACATCCACTTGGCCTTGTTTATTTCTTTACGTGCACCACAGCCAGATGAAACCCACCACCGCTTTTTCCTTTCTGATGTTCTTACCAGTCCCACACAGCTCTCCACACAACTCTCCAATGAACTGCTGCAGCCCCCCTTTGAGTAGTAGAAGTCTCCGCTGGGACCTTTGGGTATGGGGCTGTGGAGGAACACGTGTTTTTTATAAGGGTCTGCGCGTCTGGCCTTGCATAAATGTTTTGCTATACCAAGGAGCCTAATCAGCTGTAAATTCTGTTTTAAAAAGGAAAGGGGAGGCAGGGAAGGAGTTAATCTCCCACTCTGACCTGCATAGCCCAGTTGGTTGCACAATAACTCTCACCGAAGGGAAGACAAAAAGAAAAGAGAGAAGAAAATCTTGGGGCTTTGACAAATGATCTAATAAACCGGGAAGGAGATTACAGCCTTGGTGCCTGTGGGGAGAGGAAGTGGAGCAGTAAAATGTTTAAAGGCTGTCAATAAATTTGCAGTGTTGAGTTGAGAGGGGAGTCCAGGGGCTGCAGCCCCACTCAGCTCCAGCCCTAGTCCAGCTCAATGGCAGACTCCTTTACACTGGCTAGAGAGACTTGTACAGTACCATACCCATGATGCACTGTTCTTACTCACACGTGATGTAGTGACTGATGCTGTGTGTATAGAGTAGGAGCAGCCAAAGGGATGCCTACTATTGCTGTTACATTAAGGCTAGTGAAGAGTGACGAGGACTGTGTTTTGCTTACAGCTTATGTAAAGTGAAGGGACTGTTGGGCATATGCACGTCTCCTATATGGTAAAGAGACTGGTATCTGGTGGAAACAAAGTAGGGATACCCACTAGTATTGTACACAGGATAGACACGGTAGCAATAAAATGGAGTGTCTCCTACTGCACATGTCTTGCAGCAGGTAAATGTTTGAAATGTTAATAATGTCGCTGAAATTATTATTAATAGTTTCATATTTTGATTAGTTGAATGTTCATTGAATATGGCTTCTATAGAGTTCTGCCCATCAAACCTTGTTTCTACATAATATTCATTACGGAGGATCATTTACGATATTTCCCTCTGCATCGAGGCTGGCACAGAGTCATTTATACCACAAAAAGACAACCCGGGCTAACTTTCCCACACCTTTCACACAGGCTTGTGAGTCACCTGTATGTCTATTAGCAAACACGCCCTGGGGGCGATGCTTTCCTCTTGGTGACCCAGGAGAAATGATTGATAGGATGATGAGATAATGACAGACAGCCATAGGACCCACCTGCGGGTTCTTGTTCTGACACCCAGAGAATGATTGTCTAATTACCGAGATAAGGGAAAGTGTCATGAAAAAACGTCACACAGGAAGTTGTCTGACTACACAGAAATACTATTCTATACTTTGCCCCTAAGGACTACCATACTTTTATGAGTAGTATCAGCAAGGAAGAGGCAAAGTGAGTGGTTTCACTTTTTCCCAAATCTTTCCAAAATAAGCCTAATACGTTTCTATGGACTTATTTTGGACCTCAGCTTGTCGCCTGCCTTCCCGCCTTAGGGAAAACCACTACCATTGTTAGGGCAGAAACATGAGCATCTCGTCATTATATACAGATCTCTGGTAGTATGGTCGTTTAAGCTCAGGTTGCACCCAAACGTATTATTTTTTCCTGTTGACATTTTTTTACATCAACATTCATTTTCATGCTGATACAGTCATCTCTTTTGCTATCACAAAACCCTATTTCTGTTTCAAAGAGGTTGTGATGGTGTTTTTGCCTTGCTTGATGGTGATATACATCACTTAAGTTTTTACTTTGACAAGCCTATCATACTCTGTCAGCAAGTCATGTTGTAGTGGATGTAATGCTGCACATCTGGGTGGGAAGCAAAACCGAATTACTGCACAGGATATTAACTCAATTGCATTGTGCTTGCTGATATAAGAAATCAAGTAAATTGGATTTCCAGGACCTCCCACTTCTCTGGCTACAACATGAGGATATAAGTGAGTTAATGCTCTGCTACTCCCACTCCCACTAGGGCACATTCACAGTACATTAGATCTGTACAGATCTAGTATGCATCACAAATGGCACCCTATTCCCGATATAGTACACTAAAGTAATGCACTATAACAGGAATAGGGTGCGATTTGGGACAAACTCCCTAATCTGGAAAATAAAAGTGTTTGTCAGATGATTGGTTAAAGCAATGGCATGTGTAGTCTTAACATTCTGTACACTCCCCTTGTTCTAAAGGGTCAAAAATGGCCCGCCTTCACTAAACCCCTAAAATAAAGCAGCTTAATTGAATTTTAAACCCCAAATCTATTTTGCATGAAGAAACAACCTGTCATTCATCACAAACGTTGTGAATATCTGGGTTTTCCCTCTTCACAATGCAGAAAGACTGCATTTAATCAGTGGACACCACTCGTTTTTATTACAACACACCTGTCATAATTGTTTTCTTTACTAAAGGTTTATTATTATTATTATTATTATTATTGCTAAAGGTACTGCATAGGTGTAAACATATTTTTTTGCAAGAGATAACACTTGTATAGCCTAAGAAAGTAGCAGAAATTGTCACGACTTCCGCCGAAGTTGGTCCCTCTCCTTGTTCGGGCGGCGTTCGGCGGTCGAAGTCAACGACCTTCTAGCCATCGCTGATCCACTTTTCATTTTCCATTGGTTTTGTCTTCTCTAACGTCACACCTGGTTCCAATTCCATCAATTACATGTTGTGTATTAACCCTCTGTTCCCCCTCATGTCCTTGTCGGTAATTGTTTCTTGTAATGCTTATGCATGGTATGCTGGTGTTTACCGGGTTTTGTTTGACCCATTTATTGTATTGTTCTGTATTGTTCTTGTTCTGACGGTGGTTTATGGACATTAAACGACACCATTGAAAATCAGTTTTCGCTATCCTGAGCCTGACATCTCTGCCGCCAGTACGCATTGCACTACAGAAATGTGCAGAAAATAGTTTGGAATGCATTTTATTGAAGGGAAACAATCACAGTCTTGAACATTTTGGCAACATAGTGATATATTCTTATATACTGTACAATGAGGAATTGAACTACAAAATACTAGTCTTCTCCCATTTTTTTAACCATTGCCCCCACCCACAAGCTATATAAACAACAACAATAAATAAGAATAAAATAAAATATGTGAAGAACATAAATCTATCAACTCTAATAAGCACATGTAGGACAGTATGCAAGTGTGTGCATGAACATTGCAGATGTATTTCTCACATGTGCAGCACATAGTATTTGTTTTACAGTCCTTCTTTGGTATCTCCTCCTCTTGTCTGCCCTAGCTGCAGCCTCAGGTGGATTAGGATGAGATTCCGCCCCCTGAACAGCTTTCACAAGCGCTGCAGAGGCTGCTGTGCAGGCGAGGCGCGGGGAGGCGACTCCGGGATGCTGGCATTCTAGGCAGAGTTCGCAAAGATAAAGCACTATCTCAGACTGGCCAATAAAAAGAAAAGATTAAGATGGGCAAAAGAACACAGACACTAGACAGAGGAACTCTGCCTAGAAGGCCAGCATCCCGGAGTCACCTCTTCACTGTTAACGTTGAGACTGGTGTTTTGCAGGTACAATTTAATGAAGCTGCCAGTTTAGAACTTGTGAGGCATCTGTTTCTCAAACTAGACACTCTAATGTACTTGTCTTCGTGCTCAGTTGTGCACCGGGGCCTCCCACTCCTCTTTCTATTCTGGTTAGAGCCAGTTTGCGCTGTTCTGTGAAGGGAGTAGTACACAGCGTTGTATGAGATCTTCAGTTTCTTGGCAATTTCTCACTTGGAATAGACTTAATTTCTCAGAACAAGAATAGACCGACAAGTTTCAGAAGAATGTTATTTATTTTTGAACATTTTGAGCCTGTAATCAAACCCACAAATGCTATTGCTTCTTTAATCAGAACAAACGTTTCAGCTGTGCTAATATAATTGCAAAAGGTTTTTCTAATGATCAGTTAGCCTTTTAAAATGGTAGACTTAGATTAGCTAACACAACGTGCCATTGGAACACAGGAGTGATGGTTGCTGATAATTGGCCTCTGTACGCCTATGTAGATATTCCATAAAAAAATCTGCCGTTTCCAGCTACAATAGTCATTTACAACATTAACAATGTCTACACCGTATTTCTGATCAATTTGATGTTATTTTAATGGACAAAAATGTTTGCTTTTCTTTCAAAAACAAGGACATTTCTAAGTGACCCCAAACTTTTGAACGGTAGTGTATGTCAAATGCTTTCGGAAAGTATTCAGACCCCTTTACTTTTTCCACATTTTTACGTTACAGCATTATTCCATATTTTTTTTTTTTTAAATCCTCATCAATCTACACACAATACCCCATAATGACAAAGCGAAAACAGGTTGCTAGACATAGTTGCAAATGAAAAAAAAAATATTAAACCAAATCCCTTATTTACATAAGAATTCAGAACTTTTGCTATGGAACTCGAAATTGACCTCAGCTGCATCCCTTTTCACTGATCATCCTTGAGATGTTTCTACAACTTGATTGGAGTCCACCTGTGGTAAATTCAAGATTGTACATGATTTGGAAAGGCACACACCTGTCTATATAAGTTCCCACAGTTGACAGTGCATGTCAGAGCAAAAACCAAGCCATGAGGTCGAAGGTAGTGTCCATAGAGCACCGAGACAGGATTGTGTTGAGGCACAGATCTGGGAAAGGGTAACAACAAATTTCTGCAGCATTGAAGGTCCTCAAGAACACAGTGGCCTCCATCATTCTTAAATGGAATATGTTTTGAACCACCAAGACTCCTCCTAGAGCTGGCCACCCGGCCAAACTGAGTAATCAGGAGAGAAGGGACTTGATCAAGACCAAGAACCTGATGGTCACTCAGACAGAGCTCCAGAGTTCCTCTGTGAAGATGGGAGAACATTCCAGAAGGACAACCATCTCTGCAGCACTCCACCAATCAGGCCTTTATGGTAGAGTGGCCAGACGAAGCCACGCCTCAGTAAAAGGCACATGACAGCCTGCTTGGAGTTTGCCAAAAGGCACCTAAAGACTCTCAGACCATGAGAAACAGGATTCTCTGGTATGATGAAACCAAGATTGAACTCTTTGGCCTGAATGCCAAGTGTCACGTCTGGAGGAAACCTGGCACTTTGCTACGGTGAAGCATGGTGGTGGCAGTATCATGTTTTGGGGATGTTTCTCAGTGGCAGGGACTGGCATACTTGTCAGGGTTGAGGGAAATAGGAATGGAGCAAAGTACATAGAGATACTTGATGAAAACCTGCTCCAGAGTGCTCAGGACCTCAGATGGGGGGCGAAGGTTCACCTTCCAACCGGACAACGACCCTAAGCACACAGCCAAGACAACGCAGGAGTGGCTTCGGGACAAGTCTCTGAATGTCCTTGAGTGGCCCAGCCAGAGCCCGGACTTGAACCCGATCAAAAATCTCTGGAGAGACCTGAAAATAGGTGCGCAGCGACGCTCCCCATCCAACCTGACAGAGTTTGAGAGGATCTGCAGAAAATAATGCGAGAAACTTTCCAAATACAGCTTGAAGCATCCTACCCAAGAAGACTCAAGGCTGTAATTGCTGCCAAAGGTGCTTCAACAAAGTACTTAGTAAAGAGTCAGAATACTTATGTAAATGTGATATTTCAGTTTTTTACTGTTAATACATTTGCAAAAAATTCTAAACTGTTTTTGCTTTGTCATTATAGGGTATTGTGTGTAGATTGATGAGGGGGGAAAACAATTTAATCAATTTTAGAATAAGGCTGTAAGGTAACAAAATGTGGAAAAAGTCAAGGAGTCTGAATACTTCCTGAATTTTAATTAATTTAATTATTTCACCTTTATTTAACCAGGTAGGCAAGTTGAGAACAAGTTCTCATTTACAACTGCGACCTGGCCAAGATAAAGCAAAGCAGTTCGACACATACAACAACACAGAATTACACATGGAGTAAAACAAACATACAGTCAATAATACAGTAGAAAAAAAGTCTATATACAATGTGAGCAAATGAGGTGAGATAAGGGAGGTAAAGGCAAAAAAGGCCATGGTGGCGAAGTAAATACAATATAGCAAGTAAAACACTGGAATGGTAGATTTGCAGTGGAAGAATGTGCAAAGTAGAAATATAAATAATGGGATGCAAAGGAGCAAAATAAATAAATAAATAAATACAGTAGGGGAGGTGGTAGTTGTTTGGGCTAAATTATAGATGGGCTATGTACAGGTGCAGTAATCTGTGAGATGCTCTGGTGCTTAAAGCTAGTGAGGGAGATAAATGTTTCCAGTTTCAGAGATTTTTGTAGTTTGTTCCAGTCATTGGCAGCAGAGAACTGGAAGGAGAGGCGGCCAAAGGAGGAATTGGCTTTGGGGGTGACCAGAGAGATATACCTGCTGGAGCGTGTGCTACAGGTTGGTGCTGCTATGGTGACCAGCGAGCTGAGATAAGGGGGGACTTTACCTAGCAGGGTCTTGTAGATGACCTGGAGCCAGTGGGTTTGGCGACAAGTATGAAGCGAGGGCCAGTTAACGAGAGCATACAGGTCGCAGTGGTGGGTAGTATATGGGGCTTTGGTGACAAAACGGATGGCACTGTGATAGACTGCATCCAATTTATTGAGTAGGGTATTGGAGGCTAATTTGTAAACGACATCGCCGAAGTCGAGGATTGGTAGGATGGTCAGTTTTACGAGGGTATGTTTGGCAGCATGAGTGAAGGATGCTTTGTTGCGAAATAGGAAGCCAATTCTAGATTTAACTTTGGATTGGAGATGTTTGATGTGAGTCTGGAAGGAGAGTTTACAGTCTAACCAGACACCTAGGTATTTGTAGTTGTCCACATATTCTAAGTCAGAACCGTCCAGAGTAGTGATGCTGGACGGGCGGGCAGGTGCAGGCAGCGATCAGTTGACGAGCATGCATTTAGTTTTACTTGTATTTAAGAGCAGTTGGAGGCCACGGAAGGAGAGTTGTATGGCATTGAAGCTCGTCTGGAGGGTTGTTAACACAGTGTCCAAAGAAGGGCCAGAAGTATACAGAATGGTGTCGTCTGTGTAGAGGTGGATCAGAGACTCACCATCAGCAAGAGCGACATCATTGATGTATACAGAGAAGAGAGTAGGCACTATATATAGACCCATCAAAGTTGCCCATTCCTGACCTAGGTGATCTACAGTTGAAGTCAAAAGTTTACATACACCTTAGCCAAATACATTTAAACTCAGTTTTTCACAATTCCTGACATGTAATCCTAGTAAAAACTCCCTGTCTTAGGTCAGTTAGGATCCCCACTTTATTTTAAGAATGTGAAATGACAGAATAATAGTAGAGAGAATTATTTATTTCAGCTTTTATTTCTTTCATCAAATTCCCAGTGGGTCAGAAGTTTACATACACCCAATTAGTATTTGGTAGCATTGCTTTTAAATTGTTTAACTTGGGTCAAACTTTTTGGGTAGACTCCTACAAGCTTTCCACATTTTGGCCCATTCCTCCTGACAGAGCTGCGGTAACTGAGTCAGGTTTGTAGGTCTCCTTGCTCGCACACACTTTTGCAGTTCTGCCCACAAATTTTCTATGGGAGTGAGGTCAGGGCTTTGTGATGGCCACTCCAATACCTTGATTTGTTGTCCTTAAGCCATTTTGCTACAACTTTGGAAGTATGCTTGGGGTCATTGTCCATTTGGAAGACCCATTTGCGACCAAGCTTCAACTTCCTGACTGATGTCTTGAGATGTTGCTTCAATATATCCACATCATTTTCCTACATTATGATGCCATCTATTTTGTGAAGTGCACCAGTCCCTCCTGCAGCAAAGCAACCCACAAGATGATGCTGCCACCCCCGTGCTGCACAGTTGGGATGGTGTTTTCGGCTTGCAAGCCTCCCCCTTTTTCCTCCAAACATAACGATGGTCATTATGGCCAAACAGTTCTATTTTTGTTTCATCAGACCAGAGGACATTTCTCCAAAAAGTACGATCTTTGTCCCTATATGCAGTTGCAAACTGTAGTCTGGCTTTTTTATGGCGGTTTTGTAGCAGTAGCTTCTTCCTTGCTGAGCTGCCTTTCAGGTTATTTCAATATAGGACTCGTTTTACTGTGGATATAGATACTTTTGTACCTATTTCCCCCAGCATCTTCACAAGGTCCTTTGCTGTTGTTCTGGGATTGATTTGCTTCCTGAGCGGTATGACGGTTGCGTGGTCCCATGGTGTTTATACTTGCGTACCATTTTTTGTACAGATGACCGTGGTACCTTCAGGCGTTTGGAAATTGCTCCCAAGGATGAACCAGTTGTGGAGGTCTAAAAAAATGTTTTTGAGGTCTTGGCTGATTTCTTTTGATTTTCCCACGATGTCAAGCAAAGAGGCACTGAGTTTGAAGGTAGGCCTTGAAATACATCCACAGGTACACCTCCAATTGACTCAAACGAGAAGCTTCTAAAGCCATGACATCATTTTCTGGAATTTTCCAAGCTGTTTAAAGGGACAGTCAACTTAGTGTATGTAAACTTCTGACCCACTGGAATTGTGATACAGTGAATTATAAGTGAAATAATCTGTCTGTAAATAACTGTTGGAAAAATGACTTGTGTCATGCACAAAGTAGATGTCCTAACCGACTTGCCAAAACTATAGTTTGTTAACAAGAAATCCGTGAAGTGGTTGAAAATCGAGTTTAATGACTCCAACCTAAGTGTATGAAAACTTCCGACTTCATCTGTATGTACATATAACTAGGTATAAAGTGACAGATAGTAAACAGTAACAACATCATGTGTTACAATTTGACCAAAAGGGGTCAATGCAGCTATTTCGTTAGTCTTATGGCATGGGGGTAGAAGCTGTTCAGGATCCTTTTGGTACCACAGCATTCTGCAGCGATACGCCATCCCATCTGGTATGGGGTTAGTGGGACAATCATTTGTTTTTCAACAGGACAATGACCCAACACAACTCATGGCTGTGTAAGGGCTATTTGACCAAGAAGTAGAGTGATAGAGTGCTGCATCAGATGACCTGTTCTCCACAATCCCTCAACCTCAACCAAACTGAAATGGTTTGGGATGAGTTGGACCGCAGAGTGAAGGAAAAGCGGCCAACAAGTGCTCAGCAAATGTGAGAACTCCTTCAAGACTGTTGGAAAAGCATTCCAGGTGAAGCTGGTTGAGAGAATGCCAAGAGTGTGCAAAGCTGTCATCAAGGCAAAGGGTGGCTATTTGAAGAATCTCAAATATATAATATATTTTGATTTGTTTAACACTTTTTTGGTTACTACATGATTCCATATGTGTTATTTCATAGTTTGATGTCTTCACTATTATTCTACAATATAGAAAATAGTTCAAATAAAAAAATAAAAAAACATTGAATGAGTAGGGGTTCTAAAACTTTTTATTTTATTTTTTACCACTAACCCTTCCACCCCTCCCCTAATTGGAGTAAACTAATGAACCACAACACTTACGCTTCTACTTCCAACTTATACATACTATATACATTTTACGGACACAATCTATTTTACAATAGTTATCTTTTGTTGGTTTTTACTCCCCAATCCTTCCGCTACCCTCAACCCCTCCCATCTATTTTTGAAGACCATCCAGTTTGACATCTATTTGCCATATATTTTTAACTGTACTGTTCCACAAAAGTTCTGAACCTACAGTATGTGCATTTAATGGACACAGTATATTTTACATTAGTTATCTTGTTGTTATTAGTCCCACCCTTCAGCCCCACTCAACCTCTTCCATCTATCTCTTAACACCTTAACACCATCCATATTGGATTTCTATTTGCCATATATTTTTCAACTGTGCTGTAATGTTTCACATAAGTTCTGAACCTTCTATTGTCATAGTTTCTACAGATTGTAAATTTAAGATACATTTTTTTGCTAAAAGTATTATTATATTATTGATCGATTGACTATGACTTTTCAAATCACCCAGTAGTGCTATCTTCAGAGTTAGCTCCAGGTAAATCTTGCAATTATTCAGCCATTCCTGGACCTGCAACCAAAAACAAGCTACATATGGATGATACCAAAACAAATTATCTAATGATTCTGTCTCTTCGCAGCAAAATCTGCAGAGCTAGGATGGTTGTATCCCCCAAATATATAACATTCTATTGGTTGCAAGAATTTGTATAATAATTTCAATTGAAAAAGTCTATGTTTTGAATCCAGTATCTTTTTGCGTTTCGGTTCTTTAACCATGTGCCGTGGAATCGGTACATCAAAAATCTCTCCCCGACTATTTTGCAATATATATGGCATAGCTGTACATTTTTTGGTCCTTAAATGAAACTGGTATACTTTTGTATTTTTCACAATTTTCTTTAACCAATTTTGCTCAAGGTTTTTGAGCAAGTAAAAATGATTGTCCGCTTTTAATAAATTTTCTGGCCCTCCAAGAGATATGTAAGAGATGTATTTGTAATAATATGAAATATAATTGCATTTATTTATCAATCAAGGTGAGACTGAACATCGACAAGGTGCAGGAGAAACAGGGGAGCTACCGGATAAGAATCAAGAAGAGGACCAAGTTCTTCGACATCTGGTTGAATGACTTGGTTTGGAAGAAGGACGAAAGGAAGGCGAGACCTGGCCCAGGAGTTTGTCCAGATAGTATATCTAAAGGCTAACCTCTTGGTCATGATAAGTAACCTCCGCTGACAGGTAGGTACTGTTAAGGTGTATGACTCCAGTGAAAATAATTGACTGACACACCTGAACCAAAACAAAAATCAAAGTTTATATATTTAAATCTTAAATATTGCCAGGTTGGTTTTCACAGCTGTTTCACATGGTGTTCATTGTTCTAAATTGTAAGCTGTCCCTTGTTAATTCAACATTTTTCATTGTTGTTTCCTAGGACCTACAATAGTTACATATATATTCAACAACAAATGTGTACTAATGAGCTATGACAGATTGAAAAAAAATTAATCATAATATCAAATCAAATTTTATTGGTTAGTTATTGGTTATTGGTTTATTGGTTTATATGGTTAGCAGATGTTAATGCGAGTGTAGTGAAATGCTTGTGCTTCTAGTTCCGACAGTGCAGTAATATCTAACAAGTAATCTAACAAATTCACAATGACTACCTTATACACACAAGTGTCCTCCCACCGTTCCTGGTACCCGTCAAGGGACTTGCCCATGGCAGCCTTGAGGGTCTGGTTGGTCCGTCCATCCAAACCTGGAGGAAGGGTATATCTATTGACAATGTAAGATATAGAAATATGTCTGATTATGAACCATGGGAAAAAAAGAGAAAAAAAAAGAAGAAAAAAAACATTGGTGACAGAATATAACCTAGAACATCCATACCTTAATCCAGAGTTCACAACCTTTGTCACTCAAGATGACCTCAAGAGAACCGTGGGTGTTGAAGATTTGTCCATCATCGCATTGGAGGTGGCCTCGCCAGTCTCGTCCTTGATGGGTATCATACAAAACAAAAATACATTTTTGGTTCCAAGCATCCTTTTTAATGGGTTATAAAAATGGAATTCAGAGTTAAGCATGTACTCTTCCTTTACTGACCTTAATGGTATTGCCCCCACCCACTTGGGTAAAGTAATTGGTCACTGTCAGACACCAGCTGTTGCCAATCCTGGATTTCGTGAAGGGTCCGATGAGGTCCACTCATAACATTTAAAGTGGTAGAGAGAAGATTACTCAATTCTTACCCGTATCTATTATACAGAATGCAGATTTTCATATTTGTAAGGATACTGACACACATACACACATTGTATAATATTGAACTCTGCTCTGGTCAAATAAAGCAATCAATACAAAACAACTTATCAGGGGAAAAAAAATGTATTGTGCCACTTACTGACCATGTGCGATGGTGAAACAGCTGATGGGCTTCAACTCTGGCGCCACGGTCTTCACCCTCTCAATCTTCTGGCAGGCTAGACAGGTACTGACCTTTAAGCACAAAGTAACACATTTGAAACATTGTGTGCTCTCTGAAATGACATTCATTGAAATCATAATAATTTCAGATATAATAGAATTGACAAACAAAAGGTAATTTCACTTGCTCGGCTGTCCACATCCTTGACAATCCCACGCCAGAAGAAGCGTAGGTTGATTTTGGCAATCATGCTCTTCACTCCGAAATGGCCATCATGCATCTTGGTCACCACGGCCTCCTTCTCCTCAGTGAAAATCACCCTCCTGTGCGGCTGGCCATCCTTTCCCCGTAGATACTCTCTTCCCACATCTTTCTCTCCCTCTCTCACTTTCATCCTTTCTCACTCCCCCCCTCCTCTCTGTCTTCTTCTCTCTGTCTAGCAAAGACAACTAGTTAAAGGGCAGTTGGAATTACCATAACTGCTTACGCAACTAGATAAGGGCAATTGGAATTACCATAATTGCTTAAGCCAGGAAATTTGGCACTCGTTCATCTCGCTATGATTGTGTTTTCAGCCACCGGTAGTTTGTGGGTGCTTTATATGCGCTACACAGTCAATTAGGATTGCATGTCTACTTATTAACTATATAACTATTAATATACACCTACTGTATGATAGCTAGCAAATTAGCTAACTAACATTAGCCTGTCTAGCTGGAACTTCTGAAGAAGGAAACATTTTTATTTCTACAATTTCCAAAAGCTAACCAAACAAAAACATCATTACTTTTATGATACGTGTTTGTGCTTTAGAAGCAAAATTTCTAACTTATTTAAATTTGTTTTTACTTACACTTGTATGTTGACTCCATATTGACGATGAGGTTTTAAGTTTTGGCGGACTATTCTTAGAGGATGTACAATCATCGCGAATTGAATTATGGGGCGTTTAAGGCCCCGAAGTGAACATAATTGTACACTCGCAAACTCCAGGGGGGGTTTACGCTGAGGGGCTTATGTTGCAAACTTCCCTTGCTTGGCTAATCATTCGGACGGACAACAAATATGGCTGCGGGGATTCCCCCAAGGGCATAAGGCGAGGGTAAGTGGACGAGGGTGTGTCTTTTATGAGTTTGAAACACAGCCAGAGATTCATTGACCCCCTGGTGGTAACTGCGGTTTAAGATGCGGTGCCTGGCCAGAATGTTGGGTCTCACAGAATGAAAGAAAACAGGATAACAAGCTCAACTCTATTAGGAGCACTTATACTTTATTTTACAACCTATTTCAGCAGATATGTACCCAGTGTTTTACAGAGAAATTATACGGTAACTAACAACATTTTCTTATTATTGAAAATGATTTAAGATGATTGGTAACTACCTGGTACTTGCCCTGGAATGGTGCTTGTTTGAATGACTGAAAGAATTTACAATTTCATTATTAAATATGCACTATGCAGAAATCACACCGCCATTTCCTGGTTGCTAAAATTCTAATATTTCGCCTAATTTCAGTTTATGTGACAAAACAAGCAATTACAGTGTAGAGAGTCATTGTATCAAAATCAAATCAAATTGTACTAGTCACATGCACCGAATACAACAGGTATTCACCTTACAGTGAAATGCTTACTTAAAAGCCCCTAACCAACAATGCAGAAATAAAATGAACAAGTAATTAAAGAGCAGCAGTAAAATAATAATAGCGAGACTATATACAGGGTACCATCTAAACCGCTGTGAAATATATATTTCAGCTGTTTGACGCTGGCGTACAAAAACAAAAGTTAAATACGCAAAAATAAAACTTAAGAGGGGGGGGGAAGTATAGAAACAATGCACATAAAACATATCTACTGCTTCTTAGACTTCCTTCCAATGACAATGACAGATATATAACACACATGTATATGTGAATTTGGTCGCGTCGCCCAAAAAGTTACATATTGCAGCTTTAAATCAATATTCTGGAATGATCATTTTACAACGTAATATCTCTATACAGGCAAGAAGTTAGTTGACTATTAAATAAAGCATACCCAAGTTATGCAAGCTCTAGACGTTCACCTTTGTACCAATTTCCCAATGGGCACAGACTTCAATTCAATGTTTATTCCATGTTGGTTCAATGTAATGTCATTCAAATTATATGGACACAACGTTGATTCAACCAGTGTGTGCCCAGTGGTTTGTGCGTATCTGGAAAGGTATGGACTGACAAAAATTACAGTGAAAATGATAACGAAGATGATCATCATGATACCGTTGATGATGATGATGATGATGATGATGATGAGGAAGATGATTATGATAATACCGCTGCCTTCAATAATGGCAATGATGATGATGCTAGTCGCTATCATCATAGTGCAATATTCACCTCCTCACCCAATCCCAATGCATTCAATTCAGCTACCATACTCTCTTGGGGCCTAGACTCCTGTTGGAGCTGCTGCTACCAAATACACATCACTACTAATTATCATCAGAGCCTCTGAGCGCTGAGAGAGAAGCCCTGCTCTAAATCTAGAGTTTCAGCTCCGCAGCCACGCTTCCCAAAAGTCCAGCAGCTTTCCCTCCAAACTCCCCCTCTCTCATCTCCTGGAACCTCCTGGAATGTTTGCGATTTCCCTCTAACGAGATGGAAATTGTGAGAAAATTGGAAAACATATGAAAAACATGGCAGGATAATAAAAAGGAGGTGCGTGCATGATTTGCAAACTTTTGTTGATGGCCTATTTACTCTGGTGGGCTGTTGGGGGTTTGCCAACGAGGGGTAGGCCTCAAGTAGGCCTCAAGCTCTATTCTCTGCTATGAATTGTACTGTGCTGAGATTTGCTTGGCAACTCCTGACGCTGATGGTTTGTAAATGTGACCGACCGCCTTGATTCGGTCTTATGTAGCAAAATTTGAAATTGTGTTTTTTACGTTGGATAAAAGCAGAGACACAGAGCTACAAAATGGTATATCATACACTGCATTATTTGTGTTTATTTTTTACCACTTTTTCTCCACAATTTCATGGAATCCAATTGGTAGTTACAGTCTTGTCTCATCGCTGCAACTCCCGTACGGACTTGGGAGAGGCAAAGGTCGAGAGCAGTGCGTCCTCCGAAACACAACCCAACCAAGCCGCACTGCTTCTTGACAGAACTTAACCCGGAAGCCAGCCGCACCAATGTGTCAGAGGAAACAACGTGACCTGGCGACCGTGTCAGCGTGCACTGCGCCCGGCCCGCCACAGGAGTCGCTAGTGCGCGATGGGACAAGGACATCCCTGCCGGCCAAACCCTCCCCTAACCCTGATGATGCTGGGCCAATTGTGCGCCACCCCATGGGTCTCCCGGTCGCGGCCGGCTGCGACAGAGCCTGGACTCTCACCCAGAATCTCTAGTGGCACAGCCACAGTGCCTTAGACCATTGCGCCACTCGGGAGATCATACACTGCATTTGAGGAGCAATGGCTAAGTAATTCTGCTTTGAAAGTTGATAAACTTGTAACCTCACTTTTGAGATAATGGCTGTTGAATTTTTTGGTACCTACTGGAGAGCTCTTCTTTGTCTACACCCATTCAGCATCGTTCATACCCTCTTAAGCATTAGCTCCACCAATCTCTTTAAGGGTTAATCCAAGCGTTATGTCCTAACAACAGCAGTCAAGCACCCAAGCTAACTGGCTAATAGTTGTCACAGTGACATTCTATTAAAATGGACACTTGCATAGTCTTTTGTTAAGACATGTAGCTAGCTAGCCAGCTAAGCAATGAACAATAATCCCAACTCATGACATTACTACCCTGCATGAATCTGCAGGTAGCTAACCAACCAGGTTCAATGTTAGCTAGCTAACACTACGCTATAACTAGCCAAGCAAATGGCTCTGAGATACAAATAATAAGATCATATGTAGCTAGCGTGCCAGCCAGCTAACGTTAGCTAGCTACACTTTAACTGGAAATGAAACCACTTTCTGTCAAAATTTGAAATGTGTAATATCTGAAATGTAGCTAGCTAGACTATCTTACCCATATACATCATGGATGGACGCGTCTCTTGTCGGATGCAATGGTTGCCCTTAGTTTGAAGATGTAATCCAGAGACAGGTGTTTTCTCCATCTCCTTAGCTATCATACTCAAATTCCACTGATTTCAAAACTCGGTCCTCCAGAAAGTGGAGAGCAACACTTACCAGTTCTACTAAGCAATAAAAAAAAATGTAAAAGCCGCCTTGGACAGGATTACCTACACATACTAACCAGCTCAAATAGACAGAAGTGTGCTATATGGCAGACCAATCCGAACTCATCTCTCAGCATGTCCAGACCACTCATTATCTCAGCCAATCATGGCTAGCAGGAAGGTTGCTTACTTTTTCTGTGGCTAAACCAACTAGGTTCGTAATTTAACAATTTTATTCGTATTTACAGATGGCATACAAGTTTGTTCTTAAGGCACATTAAAGTTCACATGTTCCAGAAGGCATTTCTGCCAACAAAAAAAAACGCATTTTGATAAAAGAAAAAGATTACATTAAAATGGCTCTCGTGTGAAGTAGTGACCCATGACATACGCCTAGTTTCCTGAAAAGGGTCACAAATGGGGCTGTTCTGTTGTGACATGAATACCATGCAAAATGGCTGAAGAGAGTCACTTCTCATTCAGCACTGTACCTCAATGTCTCATATGTTTGTTCCATTCCTATTTTTTGTTTTGTAGTTTCAGAGAGAAGAAGAGACTGGGTACCGAAACGTTGGTTTACCAATAAGTAACTGGGAAGATTATAGAATGTGCAAAAGTTTAGTCTGCATCTTGTCAACTTTTCAGGAAGATCATTATAAATGTGTACAGCTATAGCACAGCTTCAAATGCTCTCGTCTAATCAGATTGCATGGCCAACTGATAAACTGTCGCTCACCTTTAATGAGCTTGCAGCCCCAGACCAAACGTAAACAGGTTGGATTCTGAAAGGAGAAATTACCATTTGCATGTATTGTTTCCTCTGCCCTCTCCCCCCTGACCCTTGAACCCTGTGTCTCCTATACTCATTGTGTATGCGCCCCGTGTTCATCAATTAACAACCCACTTGCTATTCAAAAACAAACAACGGCAACTTCCCCAGGAATCCCAGTCAAAACAAGCACAACCTAGCGTGTCCACAGCACCCCTCCAAATCAAATCCAGATGTCCTCCTCTTAACCATTTAACCTCTCTTTCCTAAACCACACCCCTTTTCCATCCCTCCTCTCTTTTCCCCCCCTTTTTCCTGTCTGAGATTCCACATGTCAAGTGGACTGGACTGGTCCTCGGCGGTCGTGATTTGGCCGCCCGCGCTCTCTCTCTCTCGCCGAGAATTGGCTTCCTGTCGAGGAAGCACGAACCTCCGACCGACCTCCCTGAACAGTCACAATCATTCGGGGTGAAAAATTAGGCCTACATGGGCGAGTCACTCAAGAAAAATAGAAATACAACGTTTGACTAAATAAGCACCTCCAAATGTGATAGTCCTCTTTGAGTTTGTGCCACGGACCATCCGTCTTGGTGTGGACTGAGTTGTGTTTCTATGTTCACCATAGCCCCATCTAAGACCAGTGCAACTCTGTGGCTGTCAGACCATTCAATTTGTTGCCAGAGCCAGGGGGAAAACTAATTTACTTTTCCACCTCAGTGCTGAGAAAAAAACACCGGGCCTAGAGTAACTAAACAATGTGGGCATACCTTGTGCGCTAACGGTTCTATAGGGAGAGCAGGTCCTCACCTAGCTATCTAGGAAGGGGTCTTTAATCTCAAGGCAAATAGCTCCCAGTGTTGTCTTAAGAGCTCAGGCACAACTCAGGCTTGCCGAATGGGCCCTGTGAGAGTAGCAACAAAAAAGCATGAGTCAGTGCATTTGAAGTCTAGCTCTTGATGGGCAGTCATTTACGGCTTCTTTCCCCATTTTTCCTCATTCAACCATAATTGAGTCTGTCTCTGCGTTGCCAACTAGAATGGTACAGCCAGAATGTCTCTTTCTTTTTCAACTGTTGACAGAAATTCAACGGTTGAGTTGAACTCTGAAGCGTTTTACTGTCCTAAGCACGGAACCGATAAAGTGTTGTAGAGAACAGCCACCTTTCATTTCATTCCATCTTTCTCTCTCTCTTTCTCCCTCTCTGTCTTTGATAAATGTGTGAACTACCTATCTATCTATATCTCTACCTATGTATCTAACTTTAGAAATGTGTGAAAGGTATTTCACAAAGTTCACTTTCCAGACTCGTTGGTGTATTCACTGTAACACTTCTCCATGATGTCAATAGGATGTCTATCATTCTGTTCACCAACCAGCACTCCCAACCTACCCACTCCCAACCCATTGCACCCCCATGCACCCTCAGTGGGGCTCAACAGCCCACCACTGAGGCAAAGGACTGAAGGTTGTGGTGATGGTGGTGGTAGTGGTAGCGGTGGTGGCGGGGGGAGACTTGAAGGGGACACTTGTGGGAAGGAAAATATATCATTGCGAGAGATCAGCTTGTGTAAACATTCAGGTTAATGAAGCTCAGTGCGCCTAATCCTCCCCTCGTCCTCCATAATCCCCCCGGAGGACCCAGCCCTGCCAATCAGACTGCCTCATGGGGAAGGCCCGGTGGACGGGAGTGGGGGGTATGGGGGTTGGGAGATTTGAAGGGGGAGATGGTTGGGATCAAGGGAGATTTTCAGCATGGTGGTGGAAGCCCTTGGTCTGGAGTCTCAGGACAGACTTGGAGGTAATGAACAACACATGATTGTGAGGACGTTTTGGGTTTTCTGGGCGAAAGCTCAGTAAACACTGCCATCACAAAGGTGGAAGTGATGTTGAATAGGGGCAGGAGGCCTGTTACACTAAATGACAGACATAGCAACAACAACGTTAAATATTATATTAGTGAAGTAAATATAACTTAAGTTAAGTATTATCTGGTCTTAGGTTTTACCTTTGTATTTATTTTCACGAAACTAATATCACCTAAATTCATCACCTGCTCCTGCGAGTTGTCAATACGGAATGTTTTCACACTATAAATAGTTTTACTCTTTTCAACAGCTTGAATTTAGCTGTTCTATAGGATAGATAAAAAGTAAGCTAGACAGATTTGAATATATTACAGTAAGTGCCCCATCAACTTTAAAATACAGCAGTATAGGTTGTGCAGTATTTCCTAGTGCATAAATGACCACCGCCCTTGCCAGTTACCCTGCAGATGAACAGGAGTATGCCTCTTCCCCCTGAAGTGTTTACAAATCAGTCGACTTAAACTTTAAAGGATCCTTGAGATTATACTGTAGCTCAGTTATGGGCTAAATGTAAACCCGGTGAGATTGTAACATTTACTTCCTCCTCAACCGACTCCTTTCGCAACGACAACAACAGTCCCCTTCAGGGCAACCCGAGGTGACCATTCTCGAATGTTGCCATATTAATTCCGTCTCAATGGCGGAGTGGTCTTTCTTTGCAGCGGCTCACAGAACATAGACAGTACTCCCTTGCCATTATGTTATACCCAGGAAATACATGGCTACTACAGTAAACCATTTTATAGCTTTGTAACCTTTGTAAGTTATTCACACAACTAGAAATGAGGGTTAAGGTTGTAGTTCAACAAAGAGAACAGGTAAGTGTAGGTACACACAGTTCTACCAGACTATGCCATCATTTGAAGCTGGGGAAATAAGGGCCATTTTCTAGGCCATCGAAGGCATGACTAATTCTACCGGGGTTCGGTTTACTGGACATATCTGTCCTCTTCTCTGTTCTCACACTTCTCCCTTTTCTGTCGACTTCACGGTTTTCCCCCTTTCTCCTCTCTCTCCCTCACTTCTTTGCGCATGAAAGGTTGAGCTGGTGTTTTATTATAGCGTCGTTATTGTGATGATGGTGATTTATGTTCTAAAAGTCTCCCCTCTGTTTTTTTATTCCTGTTCCCTGGGATACTATAAATCACAGGGAAATAGTGAGCTTGGCTTCATGCCACAGACATACCTCGGGGGAATTACAGAGGCCAAAAGCACAAGGTATACGGGTGAATTGAAAAATACCTTACTATTTATTTCAGTGTCTATTCACGACCATGTTGATAGACTTTGTGACAATGGCCGATGGGCTGATGTTACTTGTTCTTTTTCCTTTCCCTATGATCATGTACTTTTTCTCTACAAATTATGAAATCTTCAACTATTTATTGCCTCCTTATTTCTTGGCAGAGAGATATTGGCCCTAGTGATTCAGTGTTGAGATTTTGGGGGTAATAAAATAAGCCCTCTTAACACCACAGAGACCCATATGACTGGGGTTGTCTGAGCGCTTCTGTCAGATGTCTGTTTACTGGAGCCAGATGGCAGAGAGAGCGAGAGAGAGAGAGAGAGAAAGGTGCATCTTAGTGTGAGTGCTAGAGGGAGGGAGGGAGAGAGCGAGGGTTATCCCTGGCATCCTGGATGTCTTGACACCAGGGTTAAGGAACCCCTCCTTTTTCTCCACACACACGTGTACAGATGCTGAAGCATTCAGGATCGTTCTGGGCTCGGCGGCTGCTGCTGACACCATGCCAATGTCAACATGGCAGAGACTACCTCCACGTGTGGCACCATAGAGGGACGAGGCGGTGAGGGTACGATATCCCAGGCTCCCCCTCTGTGGTGGACGCTGTGGAGAGGGGTGCAGCAGTGACAGGGGACTCTGGGATGCTGGAGGCCCTTCACTCACTGAATTATCTCACCAGGGGCCTTTTATTATGAGCTCTGCCAGTTATTATTTTTTATTAAAGGCATGTATTTTCATCCCAAATGCCAACGTTCATTGCACACAGCTGTTTCTCCTCAGACCCAATGTTTTCTTAACTTAAGAGGTGCTTTGCAAAATGCCGTTCCGATATTTTTCTTTGGCATCTCCCCTCTTCGCTGTCTATCTTCACTTTCTTTTGTTTGATTCTTTTTCTTCTTGCGATTACGCCAAGTCTAACAATCATGTCTCACTGCTGGAGAGACTGGGGAGTACTAGTTCTTAATACAAAAGCAAGATAATCATTACATTCATATCAAAGAGCCAACATCTAGTCTCAGTCCAAAGTTATGGAGATAAGTGAAGTGAGTATATATATACAGTACCAGTCGAAAGTTTGGACACAGCTACTCATTCAAGGGTTTTTCTTTATTTTTGCTATTTTCTACATTGTAGAATTATAATGAAGACATTAAAACTATGAAATTACACATATGGAATCATGTAGCGACCAAAAAAGTGTTAAACAAATCAAAATATATTTTAGATTTTTCAAACTAGCCACCCAGCTTTGCAAACTCTTGGCATTCTCTCAAACAGCTTCACCTGGAATGCTTTTCCAACAGTCTTGAAGGAGTTCCCACATATGCTGAGCACTTGTTGGCTGCTTTTCCTTCACTCCGCGGTCCAACTCTGGTGATTGTGGAGGCCAGGTCATCTGATACAGCACTCCATTTTTCCTTCTTGGTCAAATAGCCCTTACACAGCCTGGAGGTGTGTTGGGTCATTGTCCTGTTGAAAAACAAATGATAGTCCCTCTAAGCGAAAACCAGATGGGATGGCGTATCGCTGCAAAATGTTGTGGTAGCCAAGCTGGTTAAGTGTGCCTTGAATTCTAAAAAAATCACAGACAGTGCCACCAGCAAAGCACACCCACACCATCAAACCTCCTCCCCCATGCTTCACGGTGGGAACCACACATGTGGAGATCATCCGTTCACCTACTCCGCGTCTCACAAAGACACAGCGTTTGGAACCAAAAATCTCCCATTTGGACTCATCAGACCAAAGGACAGATTTCCACCGGTCTAATCTCCATTGCTGGTGTTTCTTGGCCCAAGCAAGTCTCTTCTTCTTCTTCTTCTTTGCAGCAACTCAGCAATGAAGGCCTGATTCACACAGTCCCCTCTGAACAGTTGATGTTGAGATGTGTCTCTTACTTGAACTTTGAGAAGCATTTATTTGGGCTGCAATTTCTCAGGCTGGTAACTCTAATGAACTTATCCTCTGCAGCAGAGGTAAATCTGGGTCTTCCTTTCCTGTGGCGGTCCTCATGAGAGATGGTTTTGCGACTGCACTTAAAGAAACTTTCAAAAACTTTCTTGAAATGTTCCGTATTGGCTGACCTTCGTGTCTTAAAGTAATGATGGACTGTCATTTCTCTTTGCTTATTTGAGCTGTTCTTGCCATAATATGGACTTGGTCTTTTACCAAATAGGGATATTTTCTGTATGCCACCCCTACCTTGTCACAACACAATTTATTGTCTCAAACGCATTAAGAAGGAAAGAAATTCCACAAATTAACTTTTAACAAGGCACACCTGTTAATTGAAATTCATTCCAGGTTACTATGAGGTTATCATGGCTACCTCATGAAGCTGGTTGAGAGAATGCCAAGAGTGTGCAAAGCTGTCATCAAGGCAAAGGGTGGCTACTTTGAAGAATCTCAAATATAAAATATATTTTGATTTGTTTAACACTTTTTTGGTTACTACGTTATTCTACAATGTAGAAAATAGTCAAAATAAAGAAAAACCTGGAATGAGTAGGTGTGTCCAAACTTTTGACTGGTACTGTATATATATTAATCTTCTTTCTGCTTATTTTATCAAAGATCAGTCTGGCAGGAATATTTTGTAAACAAGTAAACATTAAGTTAAACAAAAAACTGTCCATGCAGAAAGTCAGAGACTTAAAGCAAGTGGTCAAGTGGTGATTCAATAAGTACATTTAGAGAAAATCTATGTTTTCTCAAAGGGCACACATTGTCTCCTCTCTCTCCTCTCCTCTCGAAGGTAAAGTCAGTCTCTCCTTTCAACATTGTCTAGTATCCACCACCAGCTCTCTTAGGCAGGACACCAAGTGTAGAATGGAGCTAATGACCCTAGGTCCAATCAATAAGGCTGCTCAGGTTTCCCAGCCTCAGATGGGGACCAGAGCAGCAGCCTGTGTTTAAGGAGACTTGAGGTGAGTGCTGTGATCTGGGTCGAAGGAAGTGATGATAGTGGACGGAGGAGTGGGGGAACGAGTGGGGGGAGGGCCCCTCTGGATTCACTTCAAATGGAACGCTCTGGGGGGGAAAACTCTGACATCGATATGTGAACTCTTCTCCAAATTCGAAACCATAGCCTCCGCTGGTAGCTCAATCTTCGGGGCTAGAAGGAATCGAAAACATGATTCACACATTGAGACATTCAAAACTCTCTGACATTATCTCAATAACACAGCAAGTACAGGCGCAACATTATGTTGCTATTATTCTGATTCAAATGAGAACCATATAGACTACATTCATATCTCAAAGGTTGGTACAAGAAGGAGTCGAAAACATGATTCACACATTGAGACATTCAGACACCATTCAGACTGCAGTCGGCAAGGCTTTATGACTCCCTGAAGTCCCATTAGCACAATCCGGGAGTCTGAATAGGCTTTAGACTCTCTCTGTCTGCTTTGTCATCGAAGCCCAGCCGCGTAATATCTACGCTAGTATTCCTCGAGCTCCAAATGTTCCAATATGTCATATTCACTTTGTGGTTATATACATGGAAGAGATTCCACACAGGCAGCGCTTGGAATTGAATAGAGTATTCATTGTGTGGTGACGGCTGGGATTGGAAGAGGGCGAGAGGAGGAATAACAGCATGGATCAGAGAGATGAAAAGGAAAGATAAGCATGAGAGAAATGAGGACAATGCAACTCAATGGCAGTTCAAGCTAATGACCCTCTATTGGGAACTTACATTAGAAACTACAACAACAAAAAAATATGACCAATATTTTTACAATCCACATAATGTGATGCAGCTGTGTGAAACTAACACAGCTAAATCGGCTAGCTAGTTCATCAAGGAGAGCAATGACAGATTGAACCATTTAAGGCAGACATGTCGTGCTGTGTAGCTACCAATCAAAGCCACCTTGAAGACAACATGGGATGTGTCTCAAATGGCACCCTAGTAGGCCTATGAGCCCTGGTCAAAAGTAACGCAATATACAGGGAATTGGGTGCCATTTGGGACACAGCCATGATAAGACTAGAAAGGGAGTGGGAGGGTCGTAATGGACACTGTTCGCTATGTAATTCTTTTTTTTAAATCACTCAGTGTCCATCAATGAATCCCGGCCCCTGGCGATTAGCCTAGCATCGATAGGCCTACAGTAACCATCCCCTATGGTTCATCAATAAAGGGATTAGCCTAATAGAAAGGCATGGCCCTTAAAACCCTTTTTACTTGTCAGATAATTGAATTAGCCAATAGAGGAATCTGTTACTGATCGGAGCTGAATTATTGATAGGCTACTGGAACCCATGGGGGCTTTGGGGGTCTTCAATAATGGATAGAGTCCATCTGCTTAAGGGAGGAGGATCCACCATACTGTAGGTTCAAACGCCATCGACTCGTATTCTCAAATAGTGGGGTATCCGACCGTCCGTTCACCCACCCATCCATCCATATCCATCCAACCATCCATCCTTCCATCATCCATATCCATGCATCCATACATCCATCCATGAACTCATCCATCCATCCATCCATCCATATCCATCCATCCATCCATCCATCCATCCATCCATCCATCCATCCATCCATCCATCCATCCATCCATCCATCCATCCATCCATCCATCCATCCATCCATCCATCCATGAACTCATCCATCCATCCATCCATCCATCCATCCATCCATCCATCCATCCATCCATCCATCCATCCATCCATCCATCCATCCATCCATCCATCCATCCATCCATCCATCCATCCATCCAGTTAGCTACATCTACCTCAACAAGGTGAGCATATCAGAAATAGCTTAATTAGAAGTTAGGTCACACTGGGTTGTACTGTATTCTCAGTAAAGTGACTTTTCCAGAACTCGGTCTAGTCTACAGCAAAAGTAATCACTGGTAATGCAGTAAGTCCCACAATCTTGTTTTAATTAGGTGTGGTTTTGCAGTGTTCCAGCGTCTGCTGGTCGCTCACAGACATGGTCGTAAACATGTTCACCGTGTAACAGCCCACAAGACAGGGATGGAACCAATAAGGCCTGCGACTGCTGTGAGGCTCTGGCATGGGCACCAAAAAACACAAAGAAGGTCAGTAAAAAACAAATGAGTGAGAGAGACGATACAGAGGGTGCTGGATGGAGACTTGGGTTTTCATGAAAGGGAGTCAGAGGAAAACGTTGACCATGGTGGGAACACTTTAGTTGAACCCTCTGTAGTATATTGGGCTGTTATAAATATGACAATGAAGTTGCTATAGACATTTTGGTTGAGTTTGTGGCAATGGAGCGACAGTGAGACTTTCATGTGGGCTCTAGCCTGACAACATGATAAACCTATCCTAAACCAAAGCATGAGTTATGACCATTCAAGACCATTTGTCAGAAATTACAGTAATATACAATAATGACTGCCTACGACATCCATCATGTCACGCCTGTGTCAGAAAACAGACAGCTACGTGATGCGTTATGTAAGGTCTGCACTCCTTGACTAGTGAGAGAAAACACTTTCAGTAGAGTTACTTGAATGTTTGAAATGGTAAACATTTTCCTAATGGTTCATAGTCTACTAAGTCCTCTGTTCTTCTATACCAGGGATATTGAATTCTTATCCTACGAGGTCTGGAGCCTGCTGGTTTTACGTTCTACCTGATACTAAATTGCACCCGCCTGTTGTCCCAGATCTAAATCAGTCTGTGATTACAGGGGAACAATGAAAAAAAGCAGTGGAACCAGTCCAGAGTTTAGTTTGAGGGTTTTATACGTTACTTGACTCGTCCTGAAAAAGGAAGGAGATTTCTCATAGTTCAGAGTGACAAGACAATGAGGAACAAGATGAGGCAGTGAAAATGTAGAGCCTGGAGCCACTTGGCAAACAGGAGAGGAGGAAATGAACATATCGCAAAAAAAATACGTTTTCTCACCTTTGACGCTCTCTAAACTCTCCAGCCACCTCAGGCATAGAAGAGCTAATACAAAGGTCACCTGGAGACTCCCTCTGTGACCCCGCCCATCCCTTACTCTTCTAAGACAAAAACAGAAGAAGAAAACAACCTGCTGGGGTTCCGCTCCAGTGGCATGGAACTCTGAGAAGTCAAACAGGTGTCTTTCTTTTTGTTACCTGGCTCTTTTAAAAAAATCTTTACCTAATTTTTACCTAACTTCCACGTTCAATTGGCTCCTTTACTCTTGGACTCAGGCTCTCTCTCTCTCTCTCCCCAACTCCTACTGTTACCCCTCCAACTCCCTCTGTCTCTCTCGCTCTTCCTCCGTCCCTCTTTCTCTCTCTCTCTCTCTCTCTTTATCTCTCCCTCTCTAATTGATTTGCAATGAACCATCTTAACTTGTGAGCATCAGGGGTGGTAGGGGGGTAAAAGTCATAGGGGTAGGCCTCCCTCCCCCGATTTTGTTCGAAAACGATCAATGGCACTGCAGTCAAAGCAGATTGGTAAACCCGATGACACCAAAATGTCCTCCCCACCTCCGTCCGATATCCAATCCATAAAAACATATGTACTTCATGCTGCGTATTGACCAAAAAATCACTTAAGCATTTTCCCATCATCTCCAATAACTTCTCAATATCAATAACACATTAACAACTGCAACTCGTCAAAGGAGGTATCATATTGCCAAATACATTTCTTTAACCTTCAAAGAGATATTTATGGGACATTCACGTCTGTTAATGTTACAGTTCATCTTTTGTTTTGAAACATTTAGCTCTAATGTTAATGTTTTTTATATATAAATAGAATACTTATTTTGATATTGTGAAAACAAAAGGTACGGTATATTTTTACTCAACTAACGAAATTGATCGAATGAGACCCTGCCATTTGACTACACTGGCCCAAATGTGTTGTCCCGAAGAAGTAATAGGGTCAGCCGATCAACGTGCTTGAGGGGATCAGTTTGAGCAAGGCGAGGCGAATAAGCTCTACTCTTGATCACATAATGAGTAGTGATTCAGGACGCAGGGTGATTTATATATCAGTGATTCTGTGCAGTCCGACTGCAGTCGGTCAGTCAATCAGTCAGTCTCATTAAGAATGACCTCATTCAGGGTTTGCCCTTCATCTGGCCTTACATTAAAAGGGTTGTTTAATGTCCTCAATAAAATAAATTATATTTTAATATTTGAAGTCAGACATAACAATACAATTCAACATTACAGTATGTCCCCAATTAAGTGTAGCCTTAAAATACGTTTTTAATTGTATGTTTCAAATATGAATGTGGATGCAGTGGAACGACCTCAAAGCCACAAGCAATTTTAAGAGAGCCCTCAAATGTTATCCATTGTGTGTTTTTGGAGCATTGTTGGATACTAAGAGGAAAACAATATTGTTTCCATCATACACCAAACGTTGGGCGGCAAACACAGCCACATATAGCACCCGAGCCAAGACAGTCAGGAAACATGTCAACATTTCAGCACAGCATTATTAAAAAAAGGTGCATTTTGGTGTACCTCAAGGTTGCATACCTTTGTACAGTATGACCTGCTGGAACAGCAAAGGGAGGTTCTGAGTGACTGATCCATGGCCTCTCCTTCGCTCTCTCTCTTTCTGCGATGCAAATCTGTTTCAGATTGTGAGTCTGCGGGGCTTCTGAAACTCAGGAAGCCGAGCAGAAGTACCCAACATTGTTCTCTTTCATAAAAACAAGGCTCCCTCTCTCGCTCCCTTTTTTGGGGGGGGGCGTTTAAGATTTAAAGTGTAATCAAAGCAGGCCCCAGGAGTAGTATAGACAGGCCAGATAGCCGGAGGCTGGTGGAGAGAGCATTTGAGATGTGTCTCCAGTGAAGAGTGCGTTCTGACAGGAAAGCCTAGAGCAGGTGGAACCAGAAAGAGATGAGAGGTGCTATAAATCAGCTCTTTTGCTCTGTCTCTCTCTCTCTCTCGCTCTCTCACACACACTCTTCCTGTCTCTCCGTTTCTCTGTCTCCCTTCCATTTTGTTGTTCTCCTCTCTATTTCCCATTGTTTCGAGGACTGATAAAGGAATAGCACTAAGAGACATGCACACACAGAATGCCAATAGCCCTCTGCTACCTCTAGACACAAGAACTCTGCGGCACAACAGACAGGAATCACAATACAGAATAGTTCAAATTAATACGATAACAGCTTTTCAGATATAGCATTCATTATGATAACAATGCAACCTATACATAGTATGGCTGTCTGGTGTTTTGGTCATGCACTGTTAAAACAATACATACAAAAACAGTATCTTGTTGTTTGATAGTCAAAAAGATAGTACATCTACAACCTCTAGTTGTTGATGCAATATTTCTCATTAAGTTGGTTGGCTGTAACCCCAGAAGGGGAATTCCTTGTTTGTGATTGCATTGTTACAGTATGTTGCCACAACACTGCATGGGAGGGAGCTTGTTATTCATGTGGGCAAAAAAAATCATATGATTAAACTTGGCAATAAGTATGGTAAGTTTATTATGATCATGCTCATATCATTGCCGGTGATTTTAATGCACGGAAACTGAAATACGTTGCACCTCAATTTTTATCAGCATGTCACCTGTGCTACTAGAGGCTACAAAACTTTAGATCACCTTTACTCTATACACAGAAACGCATCCAAGGCCCTCCCTGGTCCTCCCTTTGGCAAATCAGACCATAACTCTATCCTCCTGCTTCCTGCTTGCAAGTAAGAACTCAAACAGGAAGTACAAGTGGCGTGCCCAATACGGAAGTGGTCCGATGAAGCGGATGATAAACTACAGGACTGTTTCGCTACCACAGACTGGAATATATTCCGGGAGTCATCCGATAACGTTGAGGAGTTTACCCCATCAGTCACCGGCTTCATTAATACTTGCATTGACGTCGTCGTCCCCACAGTGACCGTACGTTCATACCCTAGCCAGAAGCCATGGATTATAGACAACATCCGCACTGAGCTAAAGGCTAGAGCTGCTGCTTTTAAGGAGTGGGACACTAATCCTGACGCTTATAAGAAAACACGCTATGACCTCCGATGAGCCATCAAACAGGCAAAGCTTCAATACAGGACTAAGATCGACTCCTACTACACCGGCTCTGACGCTCAACGGATGTGGCAGGGCTTGAAAACTTTTACGTATTACAAAGGGAAACCCAGCCGCAAGCTGCCAAGTGCCGCAAGCCTACCAGATGAGCTAAATGCCTTCTATGCTCACTTCAAGGCAAGCAACATTAAACTATGCATGACCTTTAAACAGGTTTACATTTGCAAGGCCATGGGGTCAGATGGAATACCAGGACGCGTACTCAGCTGACCAGCTGTCAGGTGTCTTCACTGACTTTTTCAACCTATCCCTGACCTGGTCTATAATACCAACTTGTTTCAAGCAGACCACCATAGTCTCCGTGCACAAGAATGCCAAGGTAACCTGCTTTCATGACTATCACCCTGTAGAACTGACATTAAGTCATGAAATGCTTAGAAAGGCTGGTCACGGCTCATATCAACACCATCATCCCAGAAACCCTGGACCCACTCCAATTTGCATACCCCAACAGATCTACAGATGACGCAATCTCTATTGTACTCCATACTACCCTCACCCACCTAGACAAAAGGAATACCTATGTAAGAATGCTGTTTATTGACTACAGCTCAGCTTTCTACACCATATTCCCCTCCAAGCTCATCACCAAGCTCAGGATCCTGGGACTGAACACCTCCCTTTGCAACTGGATCCTGGGCTTCCTGAATGGCCACCCCCAGGCAGTGAGGGTAGGCAACAACACATTCGCCATGCTGACCATCAACACGGGAGCCCCTCAGGGTTGTGTGCTTAGTCCTCTCCTATGCTCTATTTTCACCCTAGCATGACTGCAAAACATCATCAAGTTTGCTGACGGCACGACGGTGATAGGACTGATCACAGAGAACAATGAAGCAGCCTATATGGGGGAGGTTAGTGTGGTACCAGGACAACATCCTCTCCCTAAACGTCAGCAAGACAAAAGAGCTGGTCTTGGACTATAGGAAACGGAGGGGCGAGCACGATGGGGCTGTGGTGCTCCAGAGCTTCAAGTTCCTTGGTGTCCACATCACTAAGGAATTAACATGGTCTACACACACACCCACACAGTTGTGAAGAGGGCACGACAGTGCCTCTTCCCCTTCAGGAGGCTGAAAAGATTTGGCATTGGATCCTCAAAAAGTTATTCTGCTGCACCATTGAGAGCATCTTGACTGGCTGCATCACCGCTTGGTACGGCAACTACAAGGCATCTGACCGCAAGACGCTACAGAGGGTGATGAGTAAGGCCCAGTACATCACTGTACGAAATAAGTTCTGGAGTAAAAATATTAATTACACTTATTAATTTAACTTGGACGGTGTATCAATACACCCAGCCACTACAAAGATACAGGAATCCTTCCGAACTCAGATACCGGAGTGGAAGGAAACCGCTCAGGGATTTCACCATACTGTATGGCCAGTGGTGACTTTAAAACAGCTACATGGCTGTGATAGGAGAAAACTGAGGATGGATCAAAAACTGTCACACCCTGATCTGTTTCACCCATCTTTGTGATTATCGCCACCCCCCTCCAGGTGTCACCAATCTTCCCCATTTTCCCCTGTGTATTTATACCTGTGTTCTCTGTTGGTCTGTCGCCAGTTCGTCTTGTTTGTTTGAGTCAACCAGCGTTTTGTCTCACCTCCTGCTTTTTCTAGTCTCTCTTTTCTTGCCCTCACGGTTTTGACCCTTGCCTGTCCTGACTCTGAACCTGCCTGCCTGGCCACTCTGCCTGTCCCTGACCCTGAGCCTGCCTGCCGACCTGTACCGCTGCCCCCCTCTGGATTACCAACCTCTGCCTTACCCAGACCCTGAGCTTGCCTGCCATCCGGTACCGTTGCCCGACCTCTGGTTTTCTGACCCCTGCCTGTCTTGACCTGTCTTTTGCCTGCCCCCGTTGGAACATTAAACTATTGCTTATTCGACGTGGTCTCCATCTGGGTCTTCCCTTCATACCTGATAAAAAACATTGTAGTTACTCCACAATACTAACCAAAATTGACAGAGTGAAAAGAAGGAAGCCTGTACAGAAAAATATTTATATAAAAAAAAATGCACCCTGTTTGCAACAAGGCACTAAAGTAATACAGCAAAAAATGTGGTTTTTGTCTTGAATACAAAGGGTTATTTTTGTGGCAAATCCAATATAACACATTACTGAGTACCACTCCCAATATTTTCAAGCATAATGGTGGCTGCATCATGTTATGGGTATGCTTGTAATCATTAAGGACTGGGAGTTTTTCAGGATAAAAATAAATAGAATGGAACTAAGCATAGGAAAAATCCTAGAGGAAAACCTGGTTCAGTCTGTTTCCAACAGACACTGGGAGAAGAACACCTTTCAGCAGGACAACACATAAGCACGAGGACAAATGTACACTGGAGTCGCTTACAAGAAGACAGTGAATGTGGAATAAGTCAAGGGGTATGAATACTTTCTGAAGGCACTGTATATGTACATAGCTAAGTCAATTACCTCGTACCCCTGCACATCGACTCGGTACTGGTACTCCCTGTATATAGTCATGTTATTTTTACTCGTTATTGTTATTTGTTATTCACTGTGTATTTATTCCTAATGTCACTATTTACATTTTTGTTGTTGTTTATTTTAATTTTTTTTACTCTACACCGTTAGTCTACACCTGTTGTTTACGATGCAAGTGATGGTCTTGGAAGATCCTAAGTCACGCAATGCAACTGCCCCAGGCCATTCAAGTTGATTTAAGCCTATTATATTTGCAGAAAATGAATGTGTGTGAGATGTGTTTTACACTATATTTAAAGAGACAGGAGGGCAAAACTGACGTTTCCCTAATTTTACAGGAAAGCAACTATAAATGTCATGCCACAAGGGTGTAAGCTCATGGAACTACTACAATGAACTATTATCTCGAACACATTTTTTGAATATTGCCCCAAACATATGTTGTCCTCATCTCAGTTCACCCATGTCATTGGCCAGGAGATAAATACGGAAACAAACTGTAGTTGTTATGATGGCAACTGCTTTGCTCATATGACCTATGCTGTTGTATTATTTCCAGAAAAATACATTCTCCCACGAGCAACTCCATCATATTTTCCCATAGCTACTCAACAACAGCAGTGCAAGCAGCCTGACTAGGGTGGAAACCATAAACATAAGTCAAAAGCTACCTCACAAAGCCCTATTATCCCACCAACACTGCTGCCTTTGCCTGGAGCAGGATTATTCTCACCGTTCCAACAAACCATTATCTCAGGTGGCTTACTCAAAGAGACGTCGTCACCCAAGTATGTCTGAGCCATGTCACCGTCAGTACACACACTGCGTATTGTCAATGTAAACAGAGCCCGTGTTGTGTGTGAAACTATTTCACACTGTCTTTCTGGCCTATAGAGAGTTCTTCAGAAAGGTTATACGTCGACACGCCTTGTCCCCTTTAAGAATAAAAAATCCCCACTCATTCTAAAATATGCATGGGCCCTGCAGCCTGATGCATTTTTGACTGCCGTGGGAACCTGAAAATCTATGTGGGAACGTATCTTTCTCACCTCTGCGCCGACGTGGGAAATAAAAGTTGCAATTCTTGCAGGAGGTCATAAGATAGGGTGACTGGCTGGATGTGGCTAGGCTTTATAAGCATTCATGCGGGGGTTATAAATCTCTTGAGGCAAGAACAAGTGTCAATCATGGTCATCGGCCAGAGAAGCCCCTAGATTGCAACAGACCTCACACTTTGCCATAAAGTACTAACAGGGTTTTATGACTTCCAAGGTGCTCATAAACCTCTTACATTGTTGTTTACATAGCTTATAGTGGAAAGTACCATCTAATTGTTACTGTTGATAATAATTTAAACATATTAGTGTATACTGTAAGTGTTTTTGGAAGATTTTATTGTGAATAAAATATTGGGGAGTAGTATCAAGTTGTTTTTGTTGATATAACATACAGCATCAAATTGTTTGTTGTTTGCTGATTTATATGTGATATGACAGGTATGTAAACAATTTTAACACAAGTTGACACAACTGGTGTAATGTGTATTTGCATTTGAAAGCAAGGACATTTATTAAATGAGTACCTGCCTCAAGGACATTCAATTCTACATTTCCGCAGAGACCTTCCTGTACATTTATGATGATGTATCATGGTTCATGTATTTGGTGAGATGTGTGTCTTGTCTTAGGAGCACCCATTTTCACAGGGTTGAAGAAAGAAACAATGGCTGGCAAGGAAGGTGTACTTAGCTCAGAGGAACAGTAGGTTGAACAAATATTATTATATATATATTTTTTTTTTGTGATTACTGATCAATTAATTTATACATTTATAATTAGTAGGTTTTGTTATCTGTGTAACAAACTTTTTTTTAAATCTTTGATGGTGTGGTTTTCATATAAGCCCTTGTTCTTCCAACCACACCTGCACACCTTTTTTAAATGTATTCATTTTTTTCTGTATTGTTGTTAATCACTTGTTTTCTTTGGTGCAAATACGTTTTCCTTAAACTAAACTTAATCTTAACAAATTCAGTGTAGAATTAGATTGGATAACTTATAGATAATAGGCCAAATAAATGTAATAATATAATGTTGTTGACGTTTTCTAAAAGCCCCAAAATCTAAAAGTCTAACCTACATAATTCTAACAATAATACTGAAAATATGACATTGCATAATTCACTACGATTATATTTTCAGAATATATGAGATGAAAAGCCACAGAACCAGTGACAACAGTTTTTAATGTATCACGTACATACGGTCCATCGTTTTATATAATTTAACATTTATTCTCACTTTTTTATTACTGCACATGTAAAGTAAATTGTGGTACATACATCAGAAACCTGTTGTGTCTAGGTAAGTGGCAAGGGTGGCCACACTCACAGGTTAAGAATTCCTCCCGAGAAACTGTCTCTATTGGAGGTTTACAGCCTGAAACATCTGTTGTAATTTCTGTCAAATTGAACTTTTATTACCTGGTCATTAAAGCCGTGGCAATGACAAAACCAGATGGGCTCCGCTGCTCTTACAACTGCAGTGTTTTTATGGTGTTGGTGAAAATTGAACCAAAGGGAGCCCTCTGCGTTATAAAATTAAGGCAATCATTCTCACATTCCGCAGACAAGGGGATCGGTATGGAGATTCGCAGCGTGGGGGCGGTCGGGGTGGTGGGGCCACTCGGTACCGGGTTAAGGGGTGGGGGTCGGCTGGGTAACACACGCATCCAGAACCACCCTGAGAGAAAGTGCTCCCGTTCACTGGGAGGGAGGGAGGGTCGATCCAATGATGGGGGAGGAGGGGGAGGAGGAGGGATGGACTGGGAGTCACTTGGGTGTTTATTAGGTAACATGGAGGCAAAAAGTTAGAGGGAAGGATGGATGTAGGAGGAGAGAGATTTGGCCTAAAGAGAGAGGGGAGAGCAAGTTTGGGGGTTTGGAGGGTGATGGGGGAGTGGTAGGGGGGACACACAGATGTGGTAGTTATTACAGGACAGCTTCCACTGTGTAAACACCCTGTGAGGTGTACTATTACATCCGTCTTTCCCTGTTTACGTTCTCAGCATAGGCCTTATAAAAGCGTTTCAAGGCTCAATTGAGTATTTTATACACATTTTACTTGATGTAGCAAAGTATTGTGATACTTAAAAGGAGAATAGGTTTTCTGAGGGAGCAAGACCATCATCAGTGCCATTAAGCCTTGTGACAGGGCGACCATTGCAGTGAGCCAACCAATCTCTTTAGAGGAAGACAAGACAATGGTTGCTTTTATTTCTCCGCCGCACATTCCTATGGAAGAATGGAACTTGCCCACCCGCCTTGCAAATGAATCAGAGGCAGACAAACTCCATGTCTGGGTCACATTACATCCCAGAGTCATAGGTAATGTTACGGAACTTTTCCATATTTCTCCCCGCACCACTTCCCTCTGCTCTTCTGTTTTGTTTTGAGTTCCACAATAAGTGAGAGAGTATCAATATAGGAAATGTACACATTTGTCAAAGGGCTATGGAAATTCATCACCAACGCATCAAAAGCGATGGTGAAATTGGAAAATGTACACACGGTTATACTCCTACTCCGTGTGCCAAAAATAGCAGTAATTGGGGATAATTTAACCTTATATTCCTTGTTTTCAGTCTCTAAATAGGAGTTAGCATGCACGAGAAACTCCTGCCTGCGTTCCTGCTGGTTGACTTTATCATTCTTGAGGTGTCAAAAGGGTGTCAGAGAGATCTCTCTATTGGAAACGCACCAGGAGACCTGTTTCCTCTTTTGTTAGGCCTGCAGTTCGCAGGTTCACAGCGACAGACTTGCTCATATTACAGGATGTACATCCAGACTGGGAAGGACACGACTCCGACACGACTCCCAGACAACCGCCTGCCCCTATTCTAACGTAGTTTACATTATGTGGCTTAGGTTTTGTGTCTGTGATATAAAATATATGCTTATGCTTATGTGATATTATATGCACAATGTAGCCTAATATCGATGCAATTGGTTGAAAAATGTTCTGTTGGTATATTGCTTATGCAAATTTGCTGATACTGTAAGTGCCTGGAAATGCTTCTGCGCTTATTGTAGCAAATGTTAGGCTACACATAGGCCACTTGATGTTAATGCACACAAAGCATACTGAAACTGCGGTGGGATATATTAATTTATATGACATAATGTCTATTATTCCTTTAGAGTCTTGGGGGGGGGGGGGGGGGTGCTAAGCTGACATATGGAATTGTTTTAAGATGGTCATACTATGGATCATTTAGCTATTTGATTTGGAATTTTAGGGATCCCCCCAAAAAAGTATTTGATAAAATATTGATTTTGGCCCATAGATTTTAAAGCCCATAGAAACACATTGAATAACACATTCATAAATGGCAAAAAGTACAGTCAAAAAATAAATAATGAGAAACATAGTTTTGAAGTGTCTGTCCTAAATCTGGGAGATATAAAAAAAATAATCTGGAAATATCTATACACTATCGGTCAAAAGTTTTAGAACAAGGGTTTTTCTTTATTTTTACTATTTTCTACATTGTAGAATAATAGTGAAGACATCAAAACTATGAAATTATACATTACCAAAAAAGTGTTAAACAAATCAAAATATATTTTATATTTGAGATTCTTCGAAGTAGCCACTCTTTGTCTTGATCACAACTTTGCACACTCTTGGCATTCTCTCAACCAGCTTCACCTGGAATGCTTTTCCAACAGTCTTGAAGGAGTTCCCACATATGCTGAGCACTTGTTGGCTGCTTTTCCTTCACCCTGCAGTCTGACTCATCCCAAACCATCTCAATTTGGTTGATGTCGGGGGATTGTGGAGGCCAGGTCATCTGATGCAGCACTCCATCACTCTCCTTCTTGGTCAAACAGCCCTTACACTGCCTGGAGGTGTGTTGGGTCATTGTCCTGTTGAAAAACAAATGATAGTCCCACTAAGCCCAAACCAGATGGTGTATCGCTGCAGAACGCTGTTGTAGCCATGCTGTTTAAGTGTGCCTTGAATTCTAAATAAATCACAGACAGTGTCACCAGCAAAGAACCCCCACACCATAACACCTCCTCCTCCATGCTTTATGGTGGGAAATACACATGCAGAGATCATCCGTTCACCCACACCGTGTCTCACTTTGGTCTGGAGCCAATTTTGGCTCCAGACCAAAGGACACATTTTACTCTGGTCTAATGTTCATTGCTCGTGTTTCTTGGCCGAAGCAAGTCTCTTCTTCTTATTGGTGTCCTTTAGTAGTGGTTTCTTTGCAGCAATTCGACCATAAAGGCCTGATTCACACAGTCTTTTCTGAACAGTTGATGTTGAGATGTGTCTGTTACTTGAACTCTGTGAAGCATTTATTTGGGCTGCAATTTCTGAGCCTGGTAACTCTAATGAACTTATCCTCTGCAGCAGAGGTAACTCTGGGTCTTCCTTTCCTGTGGCGGTCCTTATGAGAGTCAGATTCATCATAGCCCTTGATGGTTTTTGCGACTGACCATGTCTTAAAGTAATGATGGACTGTCGTTTCTATTTGCTTATTTGAGCATGAAGCTGGTTGAAAGAATGTGTGCAAAGCTGTCATCAAGGCAAAGGGTGGCTATTTGAAGAACGTCAAATATAAAATATATTTTGATATGTTTAACACTTTTTTGGTTATTACATGATTCCAAATGTGTTATTTCACAGTTTTGATGTCTTCACTATTATTCTACAATGTAGAAAATAGTCTAAATAAAGAAAAACCCTTGAATGAGTAGGTGTTCAAAAACTTTTGACCGGTAGTGTATATCAAAAAAAAAATTACACACATTTACCCCTTTTTTGGGGGTAGGCACAAAACTACCTTCATACGTCCATTCGTTTATTTAAATCCGATACTGGTTACCTTCAGATGAGTGCCGTGCTACTTGTGGGGGTCATAGAGCAAAAAGGAGAACACCGTCTGTTTGTAGGTCAAACCCTTTGTAGGTCAAACCCTTTGTAGGTCAAACCGTTCGGACGCTACAGACGTTTTTGTGATTTGACAAACACCGCTGTAGCTCTGCCACCTTTCACCGCAGATGTGGACGTGCGACACTGGTGGATGCGGTGCATCCAATGCAAAAAAAAAGATATCTCTAGCTTAAACTGATGGATTTTGATGGGGATTTTTTTTATATAACCAGTGCGTCAATCGACTCTAGGGGGGGGGGGGGGGGAGAGCCTTATATATTTGCAATTGGTTGTGAAATGTTTAGTTGAAATATACAGGGCCTCTACCGGGTAGCAAAGCGAGGCATGGAAACCCCAGAAAGAATTAGTGCCCCCCCCCCCAGTTATGTTTCTCAATTAACATAGCAAATGGTATATGATTAACCATGCCAATATAGCGCTGCCGGGCCTGCCAGTAGCGCAGACTGGGACAGAGGCTATATGCAAGTGTGTGCTCATCCAGGTGTGTGCTCATGATATGAGGAGGTGTGAGGGAGATGTAATAATGTAATATTTAGTAGTTAGAATCCCAAAATGCATTCTGATTGGGCACCTAGCCATGCAATTTAAATATATACATATTTTTTTTAATCTACCAGCTGGTGCTGAAACGGTCACAAATATACATATATTTGGATTGTTTTCTTTCATTGATCCCTATATTCTGCACCTGTTCTCTCGATGTATCGGGAATTTTTTTTAAATTAAAGTTACACCGTATTTAAAGGGATGGCCTAAGATAAATGTACTGAAACCCCTATTGAATGAAAACTCCACAAGAAAATCTGTTGACGAGCAAGTGGGAGGGTTTTCAGTGGTTTAATTAAATGTATTCAGCACACACAAGGGAACCACGCCTGCAAATCCCATTAAGCACCTAAATAAGGGAAGTCTGAATACCAACTACTGGGAAGTGCGTAGGAAAGGTGTGCATAGGAAAGGGCCCTCACAGAGCATTATTAAACGGCATATGTCACACTTTAAATGAAGTATATCTTGAAAAGGTCTAATTCAGCCTGAAAAAAATATATAAATGCAAAACGTAAAGTGTTGGTCCCATGTTTCATGAGCTGAAATAAAAGATCCCAGAAATTTTCCAGATGCACAAAAAGTGTATTTCTCACAAATTGTGCGCTCAAATTTGTTTACATCCCTGTTAGTGAGCATTTCTCCTTTTCCAAGATAATCCATCCACCTGACAGTTGTGGCATATCAAGAAGCTGATTAAACAGCATGATCATTACACACGTGCACCTTGTGGGTGGGCCTACAACCTCCCAGGTCCACCCATGGCTGAGCCCCTGCCCATTCAGGTGAAATTCATTGATTAGGGCCTAATTAACTGATTTCCTTTTATATGAACTGTAACTCAGTAAAATAGTTGAAATTGTTGCATGTTGCGTTTATATTTTTGTTCATTGGGCATGTATAGTATAAGCCAATTATTATGGAAATACACTATTTTGCCTAGAGTGTATAAGCAGGTTATATCAAATGAAATGAAATGAAAGAGTTTTTGTCACGTGTGGACTAACAGTGAAATGGTTACTTACGGCCCGTCCCAACAATGCAGAAAGAAAGAAAATACAGAAATAATAGAAAAGTAAAGCACGTAATAATAAAAGTAATAATAGATACACAATTAGTAACGATAACTTGGCTATATACAAGGACTACCAGTGCTGAGTCGATGTGCAGGAGTACGAAGTAATTGAGGTAGATACAGTTGAAGTCGGAAGTTTACATACACCTTAGCCAAATACATTTAAACTCCTTTTTTCATAATCCCTGACTTTAATCCATGTACAAATTCCCTGTTTTAGGTCAGTTAGGATCACCACTTTATTTTAAGAATGTGAAATGTCAGAATAATAGTAGAGAGAATGATTTATTTCAGCTTTTATTTCTTTCATCACATTCCCAGTTGGTCAGAAGTTTACATACACCCAATTAGTATTTGGTAGCATTGCCTTTAAATTGTTTAACTTTGGTCAAACTTTTCGGGTAGCCTTCCACAAGCTTCCCACAATAAGTCGGGTGAATTTTTGCTCATTTCTTCTGACAGAGCTGGTGTAACCAAGTCAGGTTTGTATGCATCCTTGCTCGCACATGCTTTTCAGTTCTGCCTAAAAAATGTCTATAGGGTTGAGGTCAGGGCTTTATGATGGCCACTCCAATACCTTGACTTTGTTGTCCTTAAGCCATTTTGCCACAACTTTGGAAGTATGCTTGGGGTCATTGTCCATTTGGAAGACCCATTTGGACCAAGCTTTAACTTCCTGACTGAAGTCTTGAGATGTTGCTTCAATATATCCACATAATTGTCCTACCTCATGATGCCATCTATTTTGTGAAGTGCACCAGTCCCTCCTGCAGCAAAGCACCCCCACAACAAGCTGCTGCCACCCCCGTGCTTCAGGGTTGGGATGGTGTTCTTCAGCTTGCAAGCCTCCCCCTTTTCCCTCCAAACATAACGGTGGTCATTATGGCCAAACAGTTATATTTTTGTTTCATCAGACCAGAGAACATTTCTCCAAAAAGTATGATCTTTGTCTCCATGTGCAGTTGCAAACCGTAGTCTGGCTTTTTTATGGTGGCTTTGGAGCAGTGGCTTCTTCCTTGCTGAGCGGCCTTTCAGGTTATGTCGATATAGGACTTGTTTTACTGTGGATATAGATACTTTTGTACCTGTTTCATCCAGCATCTTCACAAGGTTCTTTGGTGTTGTTCTGGGATTGATTTACACTTTTCGCACCAAAGTACGTTAATCTCTAGGAGACAGAACGCGTCTCCTTCCTGAGCTGTATGACGGCTGTGTGGTCCCATGGTGTTTATACTTGCGTACTATTGTTTGTACAGATGAACGTCGTACCTTCAGGTGTTTGGAAATTGCTCCCAAGGATGAACCAGACTTGTGGAAGTCTACAATTTGTTTTCTGAGGTCTTGGCTGATTTCTTTTGATTTTCCCATGATGTCAAGCAAAGAGGCACTGCGTTTGAAGGTAGGCCTTGAAATACATCCACAGGTACACCTCCAATTGACTCAAATGATGTCAGTTAGCCTATCAGAAGCTTCTAAAGCCATGACATCATTTTCTGGAATTTTCCAAGCCGTTTAAAGGCACAGTCAACTTAGTGTATGTAAACTTCTGACCCACTGGAATTGTGATACAGTGAATTATAAGTGAAATAATCTGTCTGTAAACAGTTGTTGGAAAAATTACTTGTGTCATGCACAAAGTAGATGTCCTAACCGACTTGCCAAAACTATAGTTTGTTAATTAACAAGAAATCTGTGGAGTGGTTGAAAAACGAGTTTAATGACTCCAACCTAAGTGTATGTAAACTTCCCACTTCAACTGTATGTACATATAACTAGGTATAAAGTGACAGATAGTAAACAGTAACAACAGCATATGTGAAAATTTGACCAAAAGGGGTCAATGCAGCTATTTCGTTAGTCTTATGGCATGGGGGTAGAAGCTGTTCAGGATCCTTTTGGTTCCAGACTTGGTTCATCATTACCGATTGATTTGCGGTAGCAGGGAGAACAGTCTATGACCTGGGTGGCTGGATTCTTTGACCATTTTTTAAAGCCTGCTTCATATATAAATCGTTACTTTATATAAGCAGGTTATAAGTGTTACTTTAAAAGGAGAAGCCTAGAAGATCTCAAAACGTACACACATTAACGACCTATAGAAACCAGCCAATAGCCTAGGGTCATTAGAATTGAAGGATCCATCCACACATCTGAAGTTGCCTACTGTCAACACCATCACAGACTCTCAGAGAAAAGCCCTTAGCTAGTGAGCTCTTCTTCTCTTTTTGTGTCAACAACAGTTGTCTTTGTGTAAACAACAGTCGAGAGAGGCCCTCTTGACCAAACAAAGATGTAAATGTGAGATAAAGAGATAAAGGAAGAGCTCAACTCTGCTTGAGCTATTTTGTTAACTGAAGAATAAAGATAAAGAGAGCCAATTGAAAGCAACTCCTGCGTAATGGAACACGCACGGTCGCGCGCGGGGATCACAAACAAACACACACACACACACACATACATACATACAAATGCACTGTACAGCACTCGGCTCGTGGGTATTGAGAACATCCTCAGGAGGAGGAACCAAGATTTTTCTATTTGCATAACATCACTTCCCTACCAGCGTCAAAGCAAACACGCTCCAGAAGGTGTATATGACACTAATCGAGAAACGGCGCAATGTTTTGGATGAAAACGTACCCTTAGATTTGGTCGATAGCTGCCATTTCGGGTTATTCGACCATACACGAACGATTCAAGAAGTCCAAACGAAGTGCGCATACAATTCTAAAATCTTACAGTCATCACTTTGAAGAAGATATATGCATAGACAGTGATAAAAGACGTGCTGTGACTTCAGCTTGACCATTGAGCGTTCCAGTTTCATCTGTGGAAGACGTTTTGCTCTAGAGTGTTGAACCCACTACGTGATATGGAGAGACAACACTGTTGAAATAAATACCGGCATTTTCTTTTTCCTGACCTAAACACAAATCATGGTAAGTGGATTAATAGTATATGATTGAATGTATCATGTCATGCTGCTTTTCAAAAGTCTCATTGCCTGTTCAGAAAAAGTGTTATAGCATGTGTTCATTATGTGTGGAATTAAACGATTTTTTTGAGCACTTGAATTATCCGTGGGCCTATAGGTCAGGCTACAATGCTACAGAACACGTTTCAATTTAACTTAAAGTAGGCCTGTATGTTTTTGTTGTTGTCATAGTACACTATAATAAACTATACAAACAATACTTTACTAGAGCGAGGCAATGTGATATCAATATTAGTCTATTACATAATGTAACGATAATATGTGTTGCGCTTGTGCCTATTGTATTTTTAAACCAACAATTTATCAAATTTATCAAAAAATAAATCAGCAATTTTTTGCATTTGAGTTGATGACAACTCATGCCCTAGCCGTATCAACTGACGACTACGTAAGCCACCTGTATCCTGTTTCAGTAGCCACAAAATTTCATTTGGAACATTATTGGTAAAAATGTACAGCAGTTTTGAATCATTCTTTAATAATTATCGCCAATACGCATTCGACTTTATAGCTCAAGCGCCAGTAGCCTACAAGCCTACCCGTTTGAAAACCAAACACATCCACAGCTTGTAAATGTGGCTACAGTATATGAGACAGTGACTGATATTTCTTATCAGCGTTTTCCTTTCTCTTAAATGTTTGTATTTTTATTTACTCTAGTTAAATTGGAATGGAATTACAGCAAATTACTATGCATTTAATGAAGTAGCCCATCAGACAATTTCAAAGACATTTCAATCCTATTTCCAATGAGTAGCCTATGTACAGTAATCTATATTTTCCTCATTTAAAACTGAAATATATTGCACTGCAGGTTAATTAAGGCCTAACGTTACTTGACAGACAAATATTATAATATAAAACAATAGCTATGATCTATGAGTTATGATTAATATACTTCTATGCATATTGCATACAATACCCATTGCGCCGTTGTACATTATATTATAGGCTATAGTTAAGTTTCCAGGGAATCCAACTTTTACATGCACCCATAATCTATTACCTAACGTTGCCTTTTTACTCTATGGCAGCAATTACAGTTTAAGGCAACATAACTTGGTGTGAGTTGTCCAGTTACTGCCTAGTAAGTTTAGAAAAATATACATTTCACAGTTATTCTAAATTACTTCGTTTTTGTCTGTGTGTGTGTGTGTGTGTTTGAGTAAAGTGTCTGTCTGTGTACTACGGGGAACGTTGGGGGAGTTTACCATTCTGTCCTACTTTTCGTTAAAGTTCTTTGTTTTCCTTCGTGGCAGTTGAATCCTTTCAACACTTGTTCTTGGCCTAAGTACTGAAGATTACACCTAAATCACGGAGGCCCTTTCCTTGCCAGGAACCTAATTAAGTAATTTACGGGAACCACGCTAAGCATTTTTCAAAGACGGGTATTCATATTTCTCAAGGACCCCTTCATAGCTCCAATCTAAAATCGCCTCCTGTGTTTTGGTAGCCATTCCAAATACCTTTAAACACTCATAGATCATGAGAGCTTCAGTCTGAAGTAGCCATGTCTGGATCTCTCCTTCTTGCTCGCAGCACAAAAATAACAAAACCATTATTCGGTGTCTGAGAAATGCAGACAATGGTTCCATTGACATCTTGATCCACACTTAATAGTGCATGTGGCAAATGTTCAGTCATTGCTTGCATATGGATATTACATTTCTTTGACTTGCTGAGGTGATCAAATATGCATAGCTTTCCATCAGAAAAATAAGAACACTATTACAATACCCTTATTTTATTAAAATGAATATAATCTAGTGCTGAACACTAGTAGACCTACTTAACTTAATCAGTTAACTGAAGATACAATTATTCAGCTGCTTTGGCTGAAATTGTACTCAATTGTGCCCTAATTCATATATATGCATGCGGTGTAGACCCAGGAAGTGTATTAGTTTTGTATCTAGCCGATTACAAAGTTTTGAGCAAATCCATCAGAATTTTAAATTTTTCATGTAACTGAATGGGCAGAAAGACTACAACCCACCATTTTGTAATTCAGCAAACAACCAAGTATTAAATCTAGTAAAATATGCCTCATATCAACTATTTTCTCCAATTTTATAAAAAATCTTTGACTTATCAACTCTCGTCCAAGTCAATTAGTTATCTGAAATATACTTGTGGAGCAAATATCAGCTCAACCAGTATATTTTTTGTATCAATGCTGAATATAATATATACAACTGAATATAAATGATCAGGAACTTGCTCCATATCTGAATTTCTACCCACACAAACAACATCTGGGGAAATAAAAAAAGTGGACCACATACCGAAGGCAGTGTGTACTGGGGTGTGTTTGATTTAACACTCTGTTTCGTATCCTAATGATATTAGGCCCCATTTTTGGAATGGCCTTCTGCTTCGCGGGACCCTCTCCCTTCATGGTTCCTATTACTTGAGTCTAATAAATAGTGAATAAGCAGGAGCCCAAAGTCCTGGATCGAGGAGAATTCCCCATCCTGTACCGCGAGGCACCCCCTCTTAAGAAAACACAAATTAATTCAAAACTCCTCTGTAGCCAAAAGTTTGTGGAATTATACATATTTTCATAGGAAACTCTGCTCGTCCTGACTTTATCTCCACTAATTTCATTATTTCACAGCTAGCACATTTGTCTCTCACTGGGAGTCAGGGGCTTGAATTCTGGGACTCAGCCTGTATGGTCAACCAATCCTCTGTGCAATAGAGCCACTCGGGTTAAATTCAATTGAACCACTCGGGATAAATGCAATGGATTGGGACTGTCCTAAGTGTGTGCACTAAAGCAGCACATGCAGATATCCTGAATAAGTCAAAAGATTGTGTTTTCAAAGGGACTAGTGAACTGCACTTTATTTGCAAAATCAATCTGTAAACCAGAATATAGTATTCTCTTCTATTCACTGTTCATCAAATGCAAATAGGGTTCTCAATAATCAAATTATTTAATTTACAGCAGCATCTCACCGTTTTGGTTGTTAACCCTCAACCCAGATGTCTTAATATTTATTTAGTAGTTCATACTGTATTTATATTCTGTTCACTGGGGACAGCTAATGGCCATAAAAGCAGCAAGCTTAATGTAACCTACAGCTGTTTTGGTCACATTCACTTATCAATTTATTTCCTCCAAAAACAAATTTTAAATCACGAGGCAGGTTTAATGCAACTCAGGCAAAGCGTTGAACTGAACTGTGTGTAAAACTTCCATCAACAATACGCCTCTGGATTTAAGCCTTCGGTCCATAGGCTGCAACCAAAGAACTCTGACCACAACGTCCGTCTGTGGAACAGTGATTTTAGATTTCACAATGAACAATTAGAACAAGAACAGCGTTTGAGATAAAACATTGAAGGACATTGTTTCTTGGGTTTTAAATATAACTATTCCTATTCTAATTGTAAAATCAAATGATTGTTCCCCTTTAACAATCAGAACCTAACTTCCATCTGTTGATTTAAAACCTTAGTAAACACTTTACTTAAAGCTTGCAATTATATTGCCTGATGATGCAGAAATAACGCATTATAAGACTTATCATAAGCATACGACCCCCTTTATAATGTCTCATAATAATCTCATAGTTATCAACACCTCATACCTCCGTGTCTCACTGTCTCTTTGCAGTGACCATTTACCCAATAACCCCTACAATGACCATTTCATTTAGGCTTTAGAAAGAGAGAGGCGAATGCAATACAGGTTCACTGTAATCCTTGATTACCACGAGCAATGGATCTATTGTGTTGGATGAATATGGGGAGTGTGAGGAGGGAACACTGAGTGAATGTGGTGAAATGAGGAAGGGAGATTTGAAGGAGAGGGTGGGTCTCATTGGCTCTGCTTGAGCAGTTTGTGGAGAAGCTTCCATACCCCCCCCCCCCCCACACACACACATATGCGTGCAGAAACACACACTCACACACACCCACACCCACAACAAGCACACACACGCACACATCACACGCACACGCATAAGGAACACACACACACACACACAATTCCTCTAAATACTACAGAACACCTTGGGAGGCCTTCACAATCTAACTCTGACAGACCAGGAGAGAGGACACACACACACACACACACACACACACACACACACACACACACACACACACACACACACACACACACACACACACACACACACACACACACACACACACACACACACCATGCTGTTGTGTTCAACCTGTTCACACCTGTTGCTTTACTCTTTCACAATTTCCACTAGAGCCTAGCACCAGATTTGAGGATATTCACATATTCTGCTCTGTATCGGGAATTCTGACCTAGCTAACATACATCATACATTATTCGTTTTTATACAGTAGCTGTATCATTGACACCTGTGTTATAACATCCAGTTGCACTGGGCTGTTTACCATGGGAAAAAACACATTCAGATCTTAAGTTTAAACTGATGAGTTTCCCCTACAGAGAGTCATTTAGCTGTTACTCCTAATGTGGTGGAATGGCAAGTTCTGTCACGTCAAGTAAACTACAGGTAAATCATTCAGCCAGGCACTAGCTAATGTTGCCACGTCTTTGGGTAATGGCTGTATGCTTCGCTCCAGTGTGTGTGTGTTTGTGTGTGTGCTGGTGAGCTCTGGACAGCTGCTGGCAACTAGGGCGGGCGTTGTCGTTGACTGTGTAGACAGAGGGGAAAGGGTGGAGGGCAGCGCTTTTTGTCCAAATGACTAATAAAGAGGCCTGCTCAGTCTGTGTGTGTGTTCCTAGGTGCCTGCCTGCCTGCCTCCCTGCTTTTTGCATGCATGTATGCCTGACTGTGTGTGTGTGTGCCTGCGCGTGTGCCTGTGTGTGTGTGCCTACCCCCCTCTCCCATCAGTGAACCAGATGTTTTACCTGAGAGCAGACCACCATCTGACTGGGGTCACCCACCGCTCTGGGCCACACCTCGTTTTTAAGGGGGCGTCCGGCAGGTCTGCCAGCTGTCCCTCTCCCTGACCCTTGTTCCGGGGCACTGATTCTGGGCAAGAGTTGGTGGGGGGGGGGGGGGGTCGGTGATGGTAGCGGTGGAGGTGGAAGGGGCTGTTTTAGGACGGGGTATATTAGGGGTGGATAGATAGCAAGAGAGTGGGGGGGGGATAAGGACAGACAGAGAGAGAGAGAGAGAGAGAGAGAGAGAGAGAGGGAATGAGACAGAGATAAAAGAGGGAGAGAGATCCATGGTAGCTTGATTGAATGAAAGGCGGCTCGATTACGCGGGGTAGGGGGGTGCAGACCCCCGTGCAGCTGGCATAAAAGCAGGCTTGTTGGTTGGAGTCCGCCAAGTGGAAAGGAAAAGGCCACCAAGTCTCTCAGCTAGTGTTACACACGCACAAACGTGCACACGCACACACACACACATACACAAATGGCAACAGGTACGAGAGGGAGGGACCTTTTATGAGCTCAAAGCCACTTAATTGCCATTTTCTCTTTTCTTTTGAATGTTAAATTGGATTTTATTGGTTCATTTGTTGTTTTTGATGGACAATGGAGCATAGCAGCAGCTTGTTTGAGTTGAGTACGTTTGTCACATTTATCCCTGGGTTCATTATTTAAACTTTTTCTTCGATTATTTCAATGAATACTTTCAGTATTATTGGCCATTTCATATGATTTGTTATGCTTTTATTTAGATGTTTCTTCCACTTAGGAATCTTTGTCATTCCTGCAACTATCAGCATAGGCCTAGTCAGTTTGATAGTACATTACTCAGGCAAATTCAAGCTCGGAAATGAACTTAAAACTCTCTCACCTCACACATAGCCTGACTTGGCTTGCCTTGCTCCACTCAGCTGTATCCGTGGACATGTGGAGCAGGTTTTCCAAAACAGGAGATGATTTTGAGCCATAAAGGTGGCCTATATGTATTTATTTGCTTGTCCCGATCATATGGTTCAATCAATGAACACATGAATCAATAAACACATCCCATTAACATTATTGTCAATAACACTTTCATCTTTCTGAATGTCCTTCCCCACACCAACAGTGATGGTTGTCTCATAGCAGACTTGCTAATTACACTAGAAAAGATTATCTGACCATCTGACTTTAGACAGAATCAACTTTTTTAAAGATTGTTCACCTCTTAAAAGAGAATTTCAATGACTGGCAAAAAAAATAAATGTACAGCATTCACGATGATTCAAGTTATTTTGAATTGAATTCCAGAAGCAGGGATTAGGACTGGGGAAACTAGGGTACATATCTAGGTACAGATCTAGGATAAGCTTTCCCTCCCAAAATCCTAAAATTAACCATTAGTGGGGAAGCACAAAAATTACCCAAGACCAGTGTGTAGGGGCTACTTCCTCCTACTGCCAACATGGGGGGGGGGGGGGGGGGGGCTCTGTTCTAGTGTGTGTTTGTGTGTGTTCAGTGTTCTAGTGTTAATGAAATCCCTGGGCTCTGAGGTCATCCCTGTGTAAGAGTCTTCTCTCTCAGGAGCCCATTACTGGACTCTAATCGCCCTTCACATCTGCTCACAGTCTCAGACACACACATGCGCAGGCATGCACACACACAAGCACACACACACACACACACACACAGACACACACACACACACACACACACACACACACACACACACACACACACACACACACACACACACACACACACACACACACACACACACACACACACACACACACACACACACACACACACACACACACACACACACACGTGTGGCAGGCAGCCTTATTTACGAGCCATGCGGTTCAAAGGCTGCAGACGGGGTGAAGCCGCAGGCTCTGTGTGCTCTGAGTGGGGACAGGTCCAGTGAGCATGTGTGTGTGTGTGTGTGTGTGTCAGTTCCTAGGGTATAATATATAGAATTACATTTGAGTGTCCATGTGGAAAGTTGCCCGTGTGAATAATAATGGTAATTTTCTATTCTGTTCTATTGTGTTCTATTATATTCTATTCTATTGTGTTCTATTCGATTCTATCATGTTCTACTGTACTCTACTTATTCTACTCTAGTCTGTATGTGGGTTGGCTATGCAGAGCCTGAGAGAATTGTTGGGGTATGACAGTTTTGTGTTGTGTTTATATGACTCCCTTAGCAATGGCATACCCAATACAGTGACTTGACTGTACACTTTGTAAACTCTCTGTGATTATGTTGTCTCAGCTGAACATTACCTTATTGCTTGTACGCGCCTCTCTAGTTAATGTCAAAATAAGTATTGATGCCCAATTACTCCCGAATGTACTGTAGACGACCTAGATGATGCACACTTGACTTATTACAGTACATATTTTCAGATAGGCTTATCTCTTTGTACTATTCTTTACTGTTCTTAGTGTTTTTTCTATCTAATTGCTCTGTAGTTCTGTGCCAAAGGGCAAACACAAGGTCATAGAGGTTATTACTGGCAGATGGCACTAACGTCCAGAACAGAGTCTGTTTAGCCATGGCAGGGCTACAATACTGAAGTCTTGTTCAGGGGCCTTTGTTGAAGAGAGAGCGGGGGTCTGTCTGTGTGAGACAGTGTATTCAGTACCCCCAGGCAGTCGGTGGTGCAGAATTTAGGGTTCCAGGTGGAGGTCCATATGGTGTCATTAAGAGGTATTCAGTCACCTTCTCCACCTTGTAATGCATGTCACATGGAGCCATTATGCTGCAGGGAGAGGTCAGCTCATTTAGAGGTCATTGCCATTGTGCGACTTGCCTGCCATCCATCACACTGGCACACACGTACAGACACACGTGCACACACACACTAATCCACTCATGCATTCATGCATGGATGGATGCACGAAAGGACACGCACACACACATTTTTTCAGACTAGACTAGATGCATATTTTCGTATAGTACCTTAGGATATACTGTACATACACATTTTTAAAGCAAAAGTAACCACACTTTCAGTTATTCAGGCAATGAACCGTTCCGAAGGACAATTTAGAAATATCTTCCATTGTCATTCCAAACGTCAGAGAGAGATAGATATACTGTATGTATGATGCAACGCGTCATTCAATGCACCAGAATCCGATATGCGTGAAAAAAAGCCAGCTCTTGCAAAAATGAAGTCGGGAAGGTGAACCAAGGCCGACCGAGGCCAACGGGGCCGTGGCCCTGTTGAGGTTTGTTTTATCTTCGGTTTCAATTGGAACCGTCCAGATCTCCTCGTGTTCCCATGCCCTTTTGCTCCGCTGCTGGGCTCCTCTGGACTCTACCAGGAAGCACCCTGCACATCACAGGGATGAGAGGGGAAGTCAGGGGGCTTGGACAGGGCTGTCACCGTTTACTTTCCCATGTTCAATTCCCCACTAGCATGGTCAGTCTGCTATGTAGTGCGTACTGCTTAGTATTATATCCTCTTTGTACAACCGTGAGTCAACAAGTGTGTTTTCCTTGTACTGTGTGGTGGGATTACTTTTTACGCTTACGAATCAGCTGACTGGAAGAGGTCAGATTTGGGCATGATGATTCACTGCTAAGGCTTCTAGTCATTGTTTCTGGTTATTATTTTATCCCTAATGTTTATCTGGCGTTTACTGAGAATAGAATGGTATATAATAGAATGGTAATGACTCAGTATGACATAATAATGACTTAGGTTACTCTGTTTTAGGATTAAATTCAAACAAGCACCGTTATGAATCATTTTATGCAAGTAGTTTGGCTCAAATAATGTATACTTTTTTAAAGTAAGCACCAAAAAGTACTCATAGTTACCAAATACTTTCTCCGAAAATACAGAGAAGATACCAGGTGAAATGGAGTTGTAAACTAAAGTGTCACCTTTCTTACAGTATATGCTTCAAAGTGTCTATCCAGCCTCGCGGCTTCCCTGTCCAGTGACATCAGTCTACTATATATCTACATGCAGTGTCTTAACAAAGTATTTATACCCCTTGACTTATTCCGCATTTGTGAACCGTTTCAGGAAACTAGGCGTATGTCGTGGGTCACTACTTCACAGGAGAGCCGTTTGAACGTAAACTTTAAAAAAATAAAATCAAAATGTTTTTTTTAGCAGAAATGCCTTCTCGAACATGTGAACTTTCATGTGCCTTAATAACAAACTTGTATGCCATTTGTAAATACGAATAAAATTGTTAAATTACGAGCCAAGTTGGTTTAGCCACAGAAAAAGTCAGCAAACTTCCCGCTAGCCATGATTGGCTGAGATAATGAGTGGGCTGGACATGCCGAGAGATGAGTTTGGATTGGTCTGCCTATTTGAGCTAGTCAGTATGTCTACGTAATCCTGTCTAACGTGGCTTTATTTTTTTTAAAATCGCATAGTGAAACTGCATAAGCGTTGCTCTCCACTTTCTGGAGGACCGAGTTTTGAAATCAGTGGAATTCGAGTATGATAGCTAAGGAGATGGAGAAAACACCTGTCTCTGGATTACATCTTCAAACTAAGGGCAACCATTGCATCCGACAAGAGACGCGTCCATCCATGATGTATACGGGTAAGATAGTCTAGCTAGCTAAATTTTCAGATATTACACATTTCAAATTTTGACAGAAAGTGGTTTCATTTCCAGTTAAAGTGTACTGTTAGCGAGCTAACATTAGCTGGCTGGCTCGCTAGTTAACTTTACGTGTATGATGTCATTATTCGTATCCCAGGGACATTGCTTGGCTAGTTATAGCGTAGTGTTAGCTAGCTAACATTGAACCTGGTTGGTTAGCTACCTGCAGATTCATGCAGGGTAGTAATGTCATGAGTTGGGATTATGGTTAACTGTTTAGCTAGCTAGCTACATGTCTTAACAAAATCAATAGAATGTCACTGCAACAACTGTTGATAGACGTACTAGCTGGTAAATTTGCCCTGGCTATCTACTCCGATTTCAGACCACGGGTAAGATAGTCTAGCTAGCTACATTTTCAGATATTACACATTTCAAATTTTGACAGAAAGTGGTTTCTAAAAATGTGTTTTTGCTTCATCATTATGGGGTATTGTGTGTAGATTGATGAGGGGGAAAAAACTATTTCATCCATTTTAGAATAAGGCTGTAACGTAACAAACTGTGGAAAAAGTCAAGGGGTCTGAATACTTTCCGAATGCACTGTATATATACTTTTTTCACCCATCCCTACCCTGATTGGAGTAAATTAACAGACAACAATACTTACAGCTATTTTCGCTTACATATACAGCACATGTAGTTAAATAACTATACATATAATCCTAATTTCCTTTTTCACCCGTAGCGGCCAATCCACCATTCATTTTGATCTTAACTCCAACCCTCCAATAGATTAACCCGTCTTTCCCAATATAATGCCATTTTGTTATTTCCTTCTGCAATGCGTCCCTTGTCACGCCCTGACCTGAGATATCTCTGTTTTCTTTATATTTTGGTTAGGTCAGGGTGTGACTAGGGTGAATTACGCTAGTTTTTGTATTGTCTCTGGGTTTTGTATTGTCTAGGGTTTTTGTATGTCTAGGGTTTTGTAGGTCTAGGTATTTGTATGTTTATGGTGGCCTGATATGGTTCCCAATCAGAGGCAGCTGTTTATCGTTGTCTCTGATTGGGGATCATATTTAGGTAGCCATTTCCCCTTTGGTGTTTGTGGGTTCTTGTTCTATGTTTAGCTGCCTGTCTGTACTATTCATATAGCTTCACGTTTCATTCGTTTTGTTGTTTTGTTAGTTTGTTCAGTGTTCTTTCTTTAATAAAGAAGAATGTACGCATACCACACAGTGCCTTGGTCCGATTCATACGACGAACGTGACAGAAGAACTCACCAAAAAAGGCCCAAGAAGCGTGTTCAGGAGGAATGGACCTGGGCGTAGATTTTGGATGGAGCAGGACCCTGGACGCAGGCTGGGGAGTATCGCCTTCCGAAGGAGGAAATAGAGGCAGCGAAAGCGGAACGGCGATATTACGAGGAGTTATACCAACGAGGTAGGCCACAGAAACCCCAAGAAAATGTTGGGGGGGGGGGGGCACATGGAGCAGTCGGCGGAGCCGAGGAGCGAACCAGAGCCAGTCAGGGAGTCGGATGAGAAGTTCGACATAAGATTCCGGAGAGAGGTGCTAGCATTGAGAGCGCTGCAGAGCGGGCGTGCTGAGGTGCGTGTCTTCAGCCCGGTGTCACCTGTACCGGTCCCACGCATCAGGTCTCCAGTGCGCATTCATAGCCTAGTGCGTCCTGTGCTAGCTTCCCGCACTTGCCGGGCTGGAGTGAGCATCCAGTCAGGAAGGGTGGTGCTTCCTCTCCGCACTCGTCCTGAGGTGCGTGTCATCAGCCCGGTACCACCTGTACCGGTCCCACGCATCAGGTCTCCAGTGCGCCTCCACAGTCCAGTACGTCCTGTGCCTCCTCCCCGCACTCGCCCTGGGGTGCATGTCCTCAACCCGGTACCACCAGTTCCGGCACCACGCATCAGGCCTCCAGTGCGCTTCCACAGTCCAGTACGTCCTGTGCCTCCTCCCCGCACTCGCCCTGGGGTGCATGTCCTCAACCCGGTACCACCAGTTCCGGCACCACGCATCAGGCCTCCAGTGCGCTTCCACAGTCCAGTATGGCCTGTGCCTCTTCCCCGCACTCACCCTGAGGTGCGTGTCCTCAGTCCGGAACCTCCTACGACGGGCCACAGTCCGGAACCTCCAGCGACGATCCCCAGTCCGGAGCTTCCAGCGACGGTCCCCAGTCCGGGGCCTCCAGCGAAGATCCCCAGTCCGGGGCCTCCAGCGAAGATCCCCAGTCCGGAGCCTCCAGCGAAGATCCCCAGTCCGGAGCCTCCAGCAACGGTCCCCAGTCCGGAGCCTCCTGCGACGGTCCCCAGTCCGGGGCCTCCAGCGAAGATCCCCAGTCCGGGGCCTCCAGCAAAGATCCCCAGTCCGGGGCCTCCAGCGAAGATCCCCAGTCCGGGGCCTCCAGCGAAGATCCCCAGTCCGGGGCCTCCAGCGACGGTCCCCAGTCCGGGGTCTCCAGAGACGGTTCCCAGTCCAGGGCCTCCAGCGATGATCCGCAGTCCGGTTCTACAAAGACGGAGGGATCAGCGTAAAGAGGGGGGTGGCGTCCAGAACCAGAGCCGCCACCAAGGGTAGATGCCCACCCAGACCCTCCCCTATAGGTTCAGGTTTGCGGCCGGGAGTCCGCACCTTTGTGGGGGGGGGGGGGGGGGGGGGGGGGGTTACGCCCTGACCTGAGATATCTCTGTTTTCTTTATATTTTGGTTAGGTCAGGGTGTGACTAGGGTGGATTACGCTAGTTTTTGTATTGTCTCGGGGTTTTGTATTGTCTCGGGTTTTTGTATGTCTAGGGTTTTGTAGGTCTAGGTATTTGTATGTTTATGGTGGCCTGATATGGTTCCCAATCAGAGGCAGCTGTTTATCGTTGTCTCTGATTGGGGTTCATATTTAGGTAACCATTTCCCCTTTGGTGTTTGTGGGTTCTTGTTCTATGTTTAGTTGCCTGTCTGTACTATTCATATAGCTTCACGGTTCTTTTTGTTATTTTGGTTAGTTTGTTCAGTGTTCATTCTTATAATAATAAAGAATGTACGCATACCATGCTGCGCCTTGGTCCGATTCATACGACGAATGTGACATCCCTCCATTTTGCTGTGATGTCTTACGAGGGTCCTGAACCTCCCTATTTGTAACATTTCTACCGATATTCCCCTAAAAATAAATACTTTACCGAAGACTATAATGATATTTCCCAATGACTGATCATGGTTTTTCAGATCCCTTAACAATACAGTTTGCAGGTCTGAACCCTGATATTATGACATAACAACCATTCCTGGACCTGACTCCAAAAGCGAGATACCGATGGACAGTACCAGAAAAGATGCTCTGTTGATTATTTTTTCCTTGTGGCAAAGGCTGCACAAGGCTTTTTCCTGTAAACAATTATTTTTGTAGCAAGTCTTTTAGATAATATCTAAAATTGGAACGAATGGATTGTTGTGTCAATTTTAGTTTTTTTATATCAGTTCATAGACCAGATGCCAAGGTATTGGGACATCAAAGACCTGTTCCCAACTATCTTGAATTTTATATGGCATTGCTGTCAGACCTTCTACATATGATTTTTAATGGGTGACTAATTCTGTCATTTCTTCTTTAAATAATTGTCTCTTCCAATTTTGTGGCAGTGTCACGATGAGTTGGTTATAATATTGTATTTAGCGTACACCTCCATACACGGTTGTTAGTTGCTTGTGTGACGTAATTTTACCGTCCTTGTTTACAATGTCGTTCATAAATATTATCCCCTTCTGGTAAAGTTTTTCCAAGAAAATTTGTTTTTTCTCTATCAGTAAATTGGAGTTTAGCCATGTTATTTGCTGTAATATTAGAGCTGCCTTTTCTGGAGGATGAAATTAAAATTGTATCAAACTGACTTTAAACAGCGATCCATTATCAATCCCCTGAAAATGTAAGGTTTTAATCTGCAAAAAGGCTAAGAACCCACTCTTAAACATAGGATGGGACTCTCTTAATAGCTTGCTAGAAAACCAGTTTGGATTTAGATACAATTTCAGAACAATGGAGCCTTTAAGAGAGAGGTTTAATGCCTTAATATTTAATAGTTTAACCAGTAAATATGCTTTTTTAACGTTACCTGGTTTGCCATTCCAAATCAAGTGAAATATTTTTTTCTCACATTATTTGAAAAAGGATTCTCCAGGAGTCGGTAGAGCCATGAATAAATATGTAAACTGCGATATCACTAGAGAATTAATCAGGTAATTTTCCCGTAAATGGATAGGAGTAAGTGTTTCCCTCTCCACGGTTTCAAGATTCTATCTAAACTCAGCGAAAAAAAGAAACGTCAGTTTTTCAGGACCCTGTCTTCCAAAGATAATTCGTAAAAATGTAAATAGCTTCACAGATCTTCATTGTAAAGGGGTTAAACACTGTTTCCCATGCTTGTTCAATGAACCATAAACAATTAATGAACATGCACCTGTGGAACGGTCGTTAAGACACTAACAGTTTACAAACGGTAGGCAATTAAGGTCACAGTTATGAAAACTTAGGACACTAAAGAGGCCTTTCTACTGACTCTGAAAAACACCAAAAGAAAGATACCCGGGGTCCCTGCTCATCTGCGTGAACGTGCCTTAGGCATGCTGCAAGGAGGCACGAGGACTGCAGATGTGACCAGGGCAATAAATTGCAATGTCCGTACTGTGAGACGCCTAAGATAGCGCTACAGGAAGACAGGATGGACAGCTGATCGTCCTCGCAGTGGCAGACCACGTGAAACAACACTTGCACAGGATCGGTACATCCGAACATCACACCTGCGGGACAGGTACAGGATGGCAACAACAACTGCCCGAGTTACACCAGGAATGCACAATCCCTCCATCAGTGCTCAGACTGTCCGCAATAGGCTGAGAGAGGCTGGACTGAGGGCTTGTAGGCCTGTTGTAAGGCAGGTGCTCACCAGACATCACCGGCAACAACGTCACCTATGGGCACTAACCCACCGTCGCTGGACCAGACAGGACTGGTCGGTGGTGATGACTCGGATTCGCGTTTATCGTCAAAGGAATGAGCGTTACACCAAGGCCTGTACTCTGGAGCGGGATCGATTTGGAGGTGGAGGGTCCGTCATGGGGCTGTGTGTCACAGCATCATCGGACTGAGCTTGTTGTCATTGCAGGCAATCTCAACGCTGTGCATTACAGGGAAGACATCCTCCTCCCTCATGTGGTACCCTTCCTGCAGGCTCATCCTGACATGACCCTCCAGCATGACAATGCCACCAGCCATACTGCTCATTCTGTGCGTGATTTCCTGCAAGACAGGAATGTCAGTGTTCTGCCATGGCCAGCGAAGAGCCCGGATCTGAATCCCATTGAGCACGTCTGGGACCTGTTGTATTGGAGGGTGAGGGCTAGGGCCATTCCCCCCAGAACTTGCAGGTGCCTTGGTGGAAGAGTGGGGTAACATCTCACAGCAAGAACTGGCAAATCTGGTGCAGTCCATGAGGAGGAGATGCACTGCAGTACTTAATGCAGCTGGTGGCCACAACAGATACTGACTGTTACTTATGATTTTGACTCCCCTTTGTTCAGGGACACATTATTACATTTCTGTTAGGCACATGTCTGCGGAACTTGTTCAGTTTATGTCTCAGTTGTTGAATCTTGTTATGTTCATACAAATATTTACACATTTTAAGTTTGCTGAAAATAAACGCTGTTGACAGTGAGAGGACGTTCTTTTTTTGCTGAGTTTAATATCAAAGTTAAAATTTGCAAGATCGCTCAACATATCCCTTGTCCGGGATATATATACCAAGCACATTGATTTCATCATCCGCCCATTTAATCGGGGGACCATAAGTCAATTGAAAGTTTGATTTCAAGTTTGTATCTTTTAGAGACCCTATCCATAATATAGTATATTTATCATAGTTGGGTTTTAGTCCGGAGAAACTGGATAAATGATCCAGGTCCTCAATGAGGCCCTTCAAGGTTGAAGATTAAGAGAAAACTTGAATCATCGGTGTACATTGATACATAAATGTTTAGCTCCTTACGTTATCATTGCATTTTTAAAGCTAACAGTTCAATGGCCATAATGCATAGGTATGGTGACAGAGGGCAATCTTGTTTTACTCCTCTTGACAATTCAAAGTTCTCAGAGAATGAACAGTTATTTATTATTTTACATAAAGGATTGTTGTACATGAGGTATACTCATCTAATGAGAGATTCTCCAAAGAAGAAAAAAATCCAGGCACTTATAAACAGATTCTAGATGTACTGTATCAAAGGCTTTCTCAAAATCTGCTATAAATATTATACCTGGTTTCCCTGCATTCTCAAATTTTGTAGTAGTTGTCTAAAGTTGTCTCCAATATATCTTCCTTTTAAGAATCCCATCTGATCGTGATGAGTGATGTCCGGTACGATCTTTTTTATTCTTTGAGCAATACATTTTTCCAATATTTATTTTCTTTGTATTGCCCCCCTGGCCCCTCTTTTTGTGTGTCCAACAGTTTGCCATTTATATATGAGTAATTAAAACATGATAATAATGGCTCTTTCACTATTTCATAAAAAGTTTGATATATTTCTATTGGAATGCCATCGAGACCAGGTGTTTTCCCCGTCTGAAAGGAGTCAATCCAACCATGGTTCGTCATGTGTAATTAGGCCTTCACAAGATTTTGTTTGTGTCGCAGATAGTTTAACATGTTTTTCTGGGGAGAAAGATATCACAAAACCCATCGTCAAGTGAGGAACTTTGTTTATGAGATAAGGATTCGTTTTGGTCGCGTTTCTATATTGAAGGTTTAGGGATTTTTTGGGATAATTTGCTCCGTTTTTTTATTTTTATAAATGGAACTCAATCATTCCTGAATAAGTTCCTCAAACTCCTTTTGTTTTGTGTCTAGATTATTCAGTGCTTCTGTATTACATGTATCTACACCATTCATGTTTAATGTTAGATTTTATGTTTCTGTTGTAAGTCTTTTCTCTGTTGACCGATATCGTTTTTGTTTTTATGATGAAAATTGGCTTCTAAAGGCTGATGTGGGTCCGCTGAACCTGTATTATGCAAGAAAAAGTCTTATGAATTTAGTTTTTGTTAAGAAAGTAGTGTCAGTCAATAAACCCTGGTAAAATGTCCAATATACCCATCCTTGTGGAAAGTCTGTCATAGCTATATGGAGGGATATAAGTTGATGATTGATCACATTTGATCGTCAAACAATACCTTTTTCACTTTTGGCACCATAGAAAAAGATCCCAGAAAATAATCAATCCGACTAGCTTGATTATGCCTCCTCCAAGTATATCTTACGAGATCCGGGTTTTAAACCTCCAAATATCCGTCAATTCCAACGTATCCATAATATTTGTAATCTCTTTGAGCGCCAGAGGGTGATAGTTGGTAGTAGGGTAACATGGGGTAAGACAACCCTCCCTAAGACCAATGTCTAATTTCTGACATAAAAAAAGCTTAGTTTGGAAAGAACAATTGTAGCTGGATGATGGCCATGCTTAGGGTAACAAACTATAAAGGAAAATAAAATGGCTACAGTTAACAGATTTGTAGTTATTTAATAAAATATTTTTTTTAGGAAAGGGGCATTTTGCCCAGATTACCAGGGTAAGGTTAATCCCACGCCAGTTAAATTTGAGCATAGCTCGTTAGCCCACCTCTGACACTGCTCGCACCGTTTCCAGTCCCCACGGTAACAGAGAAGAGCTCGTAACAGAACAAGCATTCTGCATCCCCTTCTTTTAGGGTGTTTGTTGTGGTTTTGGAACCTGGAACAACCTTTTTCAGTGGCGTCACAGCTTTCTTCAGTATCACAGGTTTCTTTCTCCCTTTGCTTTCTTCCTTCTCTCTTATTTGTTTGCCTTGTTCTCCAGAAACTTCTTGTGGGGTGAGGCTGTTAGGACTGTAGCCGACTCAGCCTTTCTTTTCCTAGGCCTCACGTCCTGTATCCTTGGCCTGGGGGACAACTCCAAGATGACCTCTGCCACAGTTTGTTGTTGTAGAACTGGTACTTTAAACAAAATCAAACAAACAAACTAACAAATAAACAACAACAAGAACTCATGCATATTGGTTTAATAAACAAGTATTTCTAATCACTATATGCTACTATATATTTCCTAAAATGAATGCTGATGTTTTTTCTTACCAACATTCGGAGCAAGGTCACTGAAGACCTGTGGGTGCTGGGCAGGCTGTGGGATGGAGGTTGTGGCGGAGGTTGATGTTGTTGGCAGAGGTTGTGGCGGAGGTTGTGGCAGGGGTAGAGGTCATGGTGGGGGTGAAGCCAACAGCTCGAGCCAGACTGGTTGCTTGCGGGATACGGATGGATACTTCTGGGTGCCGCTTCATAAAAGTGTAAAACCAGGCTATGCCTGCCAACCGCCTTTCTTTATTGAATGTGTTGTGGATTCCAAACAACACATTCAAAGGTATGTTTTCGGACATCCCAAGATGTAGTCCGAAAAGGGCTCGTCCATTTTTGGGATATGACACACCAGATTACATTCGAAAGAGACAGTGGGGACTGGTAACCCACCCAAATGGCTGTGGCCTGGGGTTTTGAGTTGCTTGTCTCAGTATTGGGTGGCACATTTAAAGCATGGGCGGCTGCCTTAATGTCCTGCCCATTTCATTGTCAAATAGACTGACTTTTCATCTAACATCTCTTGAGAGACCTGAAAATAGCTGTGCAGCAACTCTTCCCATCCAACCTGACAGACCTTGAGAGAATCTGCAGAGAAAAAAGGGAGAAACTCCCCAAATACTGTTGTTCTGAGCTTGTACCCAAGAAGACTCAAGACTGTAATCGCTGCCATAGGTGCTTCAACAGAGTACTGAGTAAAGGATCTGAATATTTATGTAAATGTGATATTTCAGTTTAATTTTTTTTATACATTTGCAAACATTTCTAAAAACCTGTTTTTGCTTTGTCATTATGGGGTATTGTGTGTAGATTGATGAGGGGAAAAAAGATTTGATCAAACTTAGAATATGGCTGTAACGTAACAACATGTGGAAAAGTTTACAAAATATTATGAACACCTGCTCTTTTCATGACAGGTGAATAGCAAAAGCTATTAGCAAAAGCCAAGCCATGAGGTCAAAGGAATTGTCAGTAGAGCTCCGAGACAAGATTGTGTCGAGGCACAGATCTGGGGAAGGGTACCAAAACATTTCTACAGCATTGAAGGTCGCCAAGAACACAGTGGCCTCCATAATTCTTAAATGGAAGAAGTTTGTAACCACCAAGACTCTTCCTAGAGCTTGCCGCCCGGCCAATCTGAGCAATCGGGGGAGAAGGTCAGGGAGGTGAGCAAGAACCCGATGATCACTCTGACAGAGCTCCAGAGTTACTCTGTGGAGATGGGAGAAACTTTCAGAAGGACAACCATCTCAGCGGCACTCCACCAATCAGGACTTTATGGTAGAGGGGCCAGACAGAAGCCACTCCTCAGTAAAAGGCACATGACAGCCCGCTTGGAGTTTGCCAAAATGCACCTAAAGACTGTCAGACCATGATAAACAAGATTCTCTGGTCTGATGAAACCAAAATTGAACTCTTTGGCCTGAATGCCAAGCGTCACGTCTGGAGGAAACCTGGCACCATCCCGATGGTGAAGCATGCCGTGGGGATGTTTTTCAGCGGCCGGGACTGAGAGACTAGTCAGGATGGATGCATCGAGAGATCATTCATGAAAACCTGCTCCAGAGCTCTCAGGACCTCAGACTGGGGCGAAGGTCCACCTTCCAACAGGGCAACTACCCTAAGCACACAGCCAATACAACGCAAGAGTGGCTTCGGGACAAGTCTATTTATGTCTTTGAGTGTCCCTGCCAGAGTCCGGACTTAAACCTGATCGAACATCGCTGTAGAGACCTGAAAATAGCTGTGCTTCAACGCTCCCCATCCAACCTGACAGAGCTTGAGAGGATCTGCAGAGAAGAATGGGAGACACTTCCCGGATACAATTGTGCCAATCTTGTAGGATGATTGTGCCAAGCTTGTAGCGTCGTACCCAAGAAGAATTGAGGCAGTAATCGCAGCTAAAGGTTCTTCAACACAGTACAGAGTAAAGGGTCTGAATATTTATGTAAATGTATTATTAGAGTTTTTTGCTTTTTAATAAATTAGCAAACATTTCTAAAAAACTGTTTTTGCTTTGTCATTATGGGATATTGTGTGTAGATTGATGAGTGAAAAAGTGATTCAATATGTTTTAGATTAAGGCTGTAAGCTAACAAAATGTGGAAAAAGTCAAGGGGGTCTATATACTTTCCGAAGGCACTGTGTATACAGTACCAGGCAAAAGTTTGGACACACCTACTCATTCAAGGGTTTTTCTTTATTCTTACTATTTTCTACATTGTAGAATAATATTGACGACATCAAAACTATGAAATAACACATATGGAATCATGTAGTAACCAAAAAAGTGTTAAACAAATCAAAATATATTTTATATTTGGGATTCTTCAAAGTAGCCACCCTTTGCCTTGATGACAGCTTTGCACAATCTTGGCATTCTCTGAACCAGCTTCACCTGAAATGCTTTTCCAACAGTCTTGAAGGAGTTCCCACATCTGCTGAGCACTTGTTGGATGCTTTTCCTTCACGCTGCGGTCCAACTCATCCCAAACCATCTCAATTGGGTTGAGGTCGGGTGATTGTGGAGGCCAGGTCATCTGATGCAGCACTCCATCACTCTCCTTCTTGGTCAATTAGCCCTTACACTGCCTGGAGGTGTGTTGGGTCATTGTCCCGTTGAAAAACAAATGATTGTTCCACTAAGAGCAAACCAGGTGGGATGTTGTATCTATGCAGAACGCTGTTGTAGCCATGCTGCTTAAGGGTGCCTTGAATTCTAAATACATCACTGACAGTGTCACCAGCACAGCACCACCACACCATCACACCTACCCCTCCAGGAGGCTTCACGGTGGGAACCACACATGCATAGATAATCCATTCACCTACTCTGCATCTCACAAAGACACGACATTTGGAACCAAAAATCTCCAGTTTGGAGTCATCAGACCAAGCACAGATTTCCATCGGTCTAATGTCCATTGCTCATGTTTTTTGTCCCAAGCAAGTCTCTTCTTCTTATTGGTGTCCTTTAGTAGTAGTTTCTTTGCAGCAATTCGGCCATGAAGGCCTGATTCACACAGTCTCCTCTGAACAGTTGATGTTGACGTGTCTGTTACTTGAACTCTGTGAAGCATTTATTTGGGCTGCAATTTCTGAGGCTGGTAACTCTAATGAACTTATCCTCTGCAGCAGAAGTAACTCTACCAATTTCATCATTGCTCTTGGTGGTTTTTGTGACTGCTCTTGAAGAAACTTTCAAAGTTGTTGAAATTTTCCGCATTGACTGACCTTCATGTCTTACAGTCATGATGTACTGTCGTTTCTCTTTGCTTATTTGAGCTGTTCCTGCCATAATATGGACTTGGTATTTTACCAAATAGGGCTATCTTCTATATACCACCCCTACCTTGTCACAACACAACTGATTGGCTCAAATGCAATTTTAACTTTTAACAAGGCACACCTGTTCATTAAAATGCATTCCAGGTGACTACCTCATGAAGCTAATTGAGAGAATGCCAAGAGTGTGCAAATCTGTCATCAGGGCAAAGGATGGCTACTTTGAATTATCTCAAATATAAAATACATGATTCCATATGTGTTATTTCATTGTTTTGATGTCTTCACTATTATTTTACAATGTAGAAAATAGTAAAATATTAAGAAAAACCCTTGAATGAGTAGGTGTGTCCAAACTTTCAACTGGTACTGTATATATATACAGTTGAAGTCGTACGTTTACATACACCTTAGCCAAATACATTTAAACTCCGTTTTTCACAATTCCTGAGATTTAATTATAGTAAAAATCCCTTTCTTAGGTCAGTTAGGATCACCACTTAATTTTAAGAATGTGAAATGTCAGTGTTATAGTAGAGAATTATTTATTTCAGCTTTAATTTATTTCATCACATTCCCAGTGGGTCAGAAGTTTACATACACTCAATTAGTATTTGGTAGCATTGCCTTTAAATTGTTTAACTTGGGTCAAACGTTTTGGGTAGCCTTCCACAAGCTTCCACAATAAGTTGAGTGAATTTTGGCCCATTCTTCCTGACAGAGCTGGTGTAACTGAGTCAGGTTTGTAGGCCTCCTTGCTCATACACGCTTTTTCAGTTCTGCCCACAAACTTTCTATAGGATTGAGGTCAGTGCTTTGTGATGGCCACTCCAATACCTTGACTTTGTTGTCCTTAAACCATTTTGCCACAACTTTGGAAGTATGCTTGTGGTCATTGTCCATTTGGAAGACCCATTTGCGACCAAGCTTTAACTTCCTGACTGATGTCTTGAGATGTTGCTTCAATATATCCACATAATTTTCCTCCCTCATGATGCCATCTATTTTGTGAAGTGCACCAGTCCCTCCTGCAGCAAAGCACCCGCACAACATGATGCTACCACCCCCTTGCTTCACGGTTGGGATGGTGTTCTTCGGCTTGCAAGCATCCCCCTTTTTCCTCCAAACATAGCAATGGTCATTATGGCCAAACAGTTCTATTTTTGTTTCATCAGACCAGAGGACATTTCTCCAAAAAGTACGATCTTTGTCCCCATGTGCAGTTGCAAACCGTAGTCTGGCTTTTTTATGGCGGTTTTGTAGCAGTGGCTCCTTCCTTGCTGAGCGGCCTTTCAGGTTATGTCGATGTTTTACTGTGGATATTGATACTTTTGTACCTGTTTCCTCCAGCATCTTAACAAGGTCCTTTTCTGTTGTTCTGGGATTGATTTACACTTTTTACACCAAAGTACGTTCATCTCTAGGAGACAGAACGCGTCTCCTTCCTGAGCGGTATGACGGCTGCGTGGTCCCATGGTGTTCATACTTGCGTGTTATTGTTTGTACAGATGAACGTGGTACCTTCAGGCATTTAGAAATTGCTTCCAAGGATAATTTTCTGGAATTTTACAAGCTGTTTAAAGGCACAGACAACTTAGTGTATGTAAACTTCTGACCCACTGGAATTGTAATACATTGAATTTTAAGTGAAATAATCTGTCTGTAAACAATTGTTGGAAAAAATACTTGTGTCATGCACAAAGTAGATGTCCAAACCGACTTGCCAAAACTATATAGTTTGTTAGCCAGACATTTGTGGAGTGGTTGAAAAACGAGTTTTAATGACTCCAACCTAAGTGTATGTAAACTTCTGGCTTCAACTGTATGCAAAAACAAATTATTTTAAAACATTCCCAGACTTGAACAGTATAGCATATTTTTGTTTATATCTTCATCAGATCTTGTATTATATAATTACATTTTCTCATTTTTAAAGACTATCCCAGACATGGATAGTGAAGGGTGTTTCTTTATTCATTCCTTTTATGGGAACTTTCTATTTTTTAAAACGGTAGTTTTGGTGTACAGGAACATTTGGTAATATACATTTTATCGACTACGAGAGCTACTATTGACCATACATCACCCCGGCTCCCTAACACATTTACGGTCTTACCGTGTTTATGTTTTTCTTTCGGTCATTAACGCAGGCACATAAGTGTTTTTTGAGTCCTTTGCCCTCTCCACAGTAGGAATACTATGATTTACTATGAAAACAGCCTGTACTGCAATGACTCACGACACCGTGTTTGGAGAAGCTGGGAGGTCGGCTGCGTCAGCTGGAGTTGCCAAAACATATGATTCATCATTATGTGCAATGTATTTTTGGGGGCTAATGTGCTAACGTGAAAAGCTTTAGCCTCTGTAGATGTAAAGTAGACCCTACACAGACTTTTTTTGGGTCAAGTCTGCTGTTCAATATTGTGCGTCACAACCTATGTAACTCCAATCCTCTTTCAAATGTTCTAGTTATAACAATTTTTGCTTTCTCTTTCTACGTGATGAGATGTCTTAATTTTGCTTTTTTCCATTCTCTCTCTCTCGCGTGTGCAAGCCCTCTCTCTATCTCTCTTTCCCTCCCTCCTCTTTCTCTCATCCCCTGGGGCCCTATCTCGTTCTGCTGTGCAGTTGCTAATATCCCTCTTGTCCCTATCTGTCTTGCCTCTCCTCTGTCTCTGTCAGTCTTATGTCGGTGATGAGGCCACAGTAAGCAGTAGTGTTCTGCATGGCCAGATTGAGGTGCCCTAAAGGCACTTATAAACTGGGTGGTTCGAGCCCTGAATGCTGATTGACTGATAGTTATGGTGTATCAGACCGTATACCACAGGTATGACAAAACATGTATTTTTACTGTTCTAATTACATTGGTAACCAGTTAATAATAGCAATAAGTTACCTCGCAGGTTTGGGCTGAGGGCTGTGTCCAGGCGTTGTGTCATGTCCGCGTTGCGTCGTGCCTAAGAACAGCCCTTAGCTTTGGTATATTGGCTGTATACCACACCTCCTTGGGCCTTATTGCTTAAATAGACCACTGTCAACATCAGGGGAGTGGAAAGAGCTGTTGCTTTTTGTCCTCAACCATGACGAACCCCCTTACTCGCTCTTACTTTCAACCGTTCTTTCACTCTCAACCTTACCCTCTCTTTCTCTCTTACTCTCTTCCTATATATATACACATCTCACTCGCTCTTACTCTTCATGTTTTGTCTTTCTTACTGTCAACCTTCCTCTCTCTCACCGTCAGTTATTCTCAGTTAATATCTTAACTTAATTGCCACAAACAGGTTGAACAGTTGTAAGGGCTATGTACCAACATGGATATGTGTCTACATTGAAATTCCACTGTATCCACGTATGTAATTGCTATGTAAATAAACCGTTTTCAAGCCACTTATTGAAAAGTGGGTCTGAAACTTACGTGAAAAAGTGATAATTGTTATATTATATTTACAGTTACATAATATGTCAAATCAAGGCAGGAAAACTCATGACTGAAAACACATTGGAGGTACTCTGTCGGGAGGATAGCACTACATCACATTTTTAAGTTAGGTCATTCAATCTTCTTGAGCTGCAAGATGAGAGCATGTTCAAGTTGTTACGCAGTGAGGTTCTGGCCGCAGTCCAAACACTTAAAAGACACACCCTATCCCCTCAGCCCTCAAATTAAGTGGACACTTTTGATGATGTATCATGACGTCTGACGAGTATACACTTGCAGGACAAGGGGCGAGGGAGGAAGGAATGATTTTTAAATGGCCCGGAAATTCAGCTACCAGCATTCACCACCGGTAGCTTGTGGGTGCTTTATATGCGCTATAGTCAATTATGATTGCATGTATACTTATATTAACTATATAATTATTAATATACGCCTACTGTATAATAGCTAGCAAATTAATTAGCTAACTAATGTTAGCCTGCCTAGCTGGAACTTGTTTAAAAATGTTTAATTCATACAATTTCCAAAAGATAACCAATCAAAAACATATTTACTGTTTACGAGACGTGTTTGTGCCGTCATGTGCATTAGTAGCACAATTTCTAACTTATTTGCATTCGTTTTTTCTTACACTTGTATGTTGACTTCTCCATTGATGTTGTTTTTAAGTTTTGGCGGACTTTTCTTAGCGGGAATACAATCGTCGCGAATTGAATTATGGGTCGTTTCAGGCCACGGATTGAACATAATTGTACACTCGCAAACTCGACTAAAAGCGGGGGCTGAGGGGCTTACGTTTTAAACTTCCCATGCTTGGCTATTCATTTGGACGGCCCTTCAAGATGGTGACGGGGATTCCCCCAAGGTCATAAGGCGAGGGTAAGTGAACCGCAGTCTCTATTTCTTTCAGACAGTAATTACATGAATCCAAACCCTTCCTCACTATGTTTTTTTATTTATTTTTTCTTACCAAGGAAACCTGGGAAATCGAAACTTAGGAAATCGATTCCTTTTTTAATCGTTTTGATTTAAGCGCTTGTAGGGTTACACATTTTAGGGAATATTCAGAGGTGGAAACGTTCCGTGGGAATTAACGGGAATATATGGGAATTCATGGGAATATATGGGAATTAACGGAAATATATGCAAATTAATATTAATACGATTTAAATGTAGATGTTTTTTGCATTGGATATATTTACCATAACATATGGTAAACCTTTTACCTTATCATAATTAGACATAATTAATAGAAAAAATATATATATATTCCAATAGAAAAAATATATATATATTTAGTTATGAATGTTGCTTTAAATAAATGAGTTGACTCTTTACATGGGATAATTTCACTGAACAACAAAAGAAATGGAATATTGAATGATCCCCAATGATCCATTGCATCTCCCAAAAACGTTTTCAACATACATCTGTAAAATGATAGTCTAGAAACTAAAGCTTTGGTTGTCATCCTCTCAGGCTTCCATGTCTTCTCCCTGGACCTCCTCAATGTCCACCTCTTGAACATCAGACTCTGAGGCCTCATCTTCACTGTCACTTTCCAACCATGTTGAGGATGGCTCGTTGTCAGGCTCAAAAAGCCTCAAATTTGCCAAACAAGGACCAGTTGCACTCTGAGGCGGCTGATGTTGGTGGGATTTGGAGGATGACGGAGGCAACCGGGGAGTGTAGAGTGTATCCATTGTTTTCAGTACCATGATATCCTTGAGGAGCAGATTCAATGCATGAGCAGCACAGCCAATGGGTGTGATGTGAGGGTAGGACTCCTCCACTTTAGACCAAGCAGCCTTCATGTTCGCAGCATTGTCTGTCACCAGTGCAAATACCTTCTGTGGTCCAAGGTCATTGATGACTGCCTTCAGCTCATCTGCAATGTAGAGACCGGTGTGTCTGTTGTCCCTCGTGTCTGTGCTCTTGTAGAATACTGGTTGAGGGGTAGAGATTATGTAGTTAATTATTCCTTGCCCAGGAACATTCGACCACCCATCAGAGATTATTGCAATAGAGTCTGCTTTCTCTATGATTTGCTTGACCTTCACTTGAACTCTGTTGAACTCTGCATCCAGCAAATGAGTAGATAAAGCATGTCTGGTTGGAGGGGTGTTTGCTGGGCAAAGAACATTCAGAAATCTCTTCCAATACATATTGCCTGTGAGCATCCGAGGTGAACCAGTTGCATACACAGCTTGAGCAAGACATTCATCAAAATTTATCTGACTACGTTCCTCCATTGAGTCAAAAAAACTTCTGATTCCAGGAGGACCATGAGCTGTTGCTATCAATAAAGTGTCTGATTCATAATTTTCACCTGGAATAGAAGTAGAGGGCCTTTTGTCAGATGTTGCTTGTTGTGAGCGTTGAGGGAACTTGATGCACCTGGCCAGATGATTCTGCATCTTTGTTGCATTCTTCACATGTGATTTGGCACAGTATTTGCAAATGTACACAGCTTTTCCTTCTACATTAGCTACAGTGAAATGTCTCCACACATCAGATAGTGCCCGTGGCATTTTCCTGTAAAGATTAGAAAAAAATAAGTAAAAACAAAAATCAAATACAATTCCATGTACAGATAAATAGTTAAGCAGTTAGATAAACAACTCCTTTGTAAGATAAATGTTTTAAAATGAAACATGTATGGAAACAGGTGAATTAACACTCATCAGTTAGCAGGCTCAAACAAGCTAAAACCTACATGGTAGCAAAAACTAACTAGCAGAAATTAACAAGTTAGAAATGATTTAAACACACTTTGCTGTAGGCCACTATTTACTAGTTAACAAAAAATCATGTATGTCATAAAATATATTCACCCAACCCAGTATTGTAATCAAAACTTGCCAGAAAGCATGTAGTCCTTGGCTCAGACAGTGTAGTAGTGTGGGCTCAATAGCGTCTCATTAGTACGCAAGATCTTGAGAATCAGCTGTACATGTGATGGAAGAGTGCACTGCACATGTGATGGATGAATGCACTGTGCATGCAGAGGGTTGCAATTCCATTGAATTGGGGATAGTTTAACCAAAATATGCCACAACACCTAGAATTGCCTTATGTGTATCCCACAAAAAAGTAAATTTTTTGACGAATTTAAGCAAAATTCCCCAAATTCCCGGGCTTAACTTCCCATGGAAGATTTCCGAAAATTTCCTGGAAATTTACCCAGAAAGTTGCCAACCCTTTGCAACCCTAAGCGCTTGTCAGTAGTTGGTATTCAGACTTACCTTATGTAGGCCCGTGATGTGCTCTGCAGGTATGGTTCCCTTGCGCACACTGAATACATTTAATTCAACCGCTGAAACCCTCCCAGTTGCTGGCCGTCAGATTTTCCCGTGGAATTTCATTTGTTAGTGTTTTCAGTAAATGTTTCTAAAGCCATCCCTTCAAATACGGTATACCTTTAATACTGTATACTGTATATAGTATCAAAATAATGGGTTGAGAATATTAGGGCTCAATGAATGAAATCCATATATGCATATTTGTCTCCATTTCAGCACCAATTGGTAGACTTCAAAATACTCTGATCTTGGAGATTATTTAGGTTTCGAAAATATTTATGAATAAAAAAAAAAACGGGTTTGGAGAGTCTTTATGCACAAAATATATTGATGAAACAAAAATAGAGTGGTTTGATTCATCCTGAATGTTACCATATTCAAATTGTTCAATCCATGAAATATTGGAACGTGAGAAAAGTGTACCAGAGGGGATGAACAATAGTGCTATAAATCTACCCTAATAATCCTCACTAATCATGGAACTATAATGACAACGGTCCAGTCGTCTTGAACCATGCGCTGGGCTCCAGGTTTAAAAGGCTAAGTGTGATTTGCATTCCATAATGATTCAAAGAGGCTACATACATGTACTGTATATTTCAAATTATTGATAGAGGAAAGAAAGGTAAACGGAATCGAATGTTGCAAACTGTACAGGCTAGAAATGGAAGACAATGAATACTAAAATGACAGTTATGAGTGTATGTGAGTATTACTGACGGTGGCTACCAATAATGGATCATATTTAATATGATACAAATTGTAAAAAAAAAAAAAAAAAAAATACGAAAAGTACAGCACAGCTATTTATAGCCTACTGGAAAAAGGGCCAAAATACATGTTGATATGATTTTCAGTTTGCTTCCATATGACTGGTTTCACATTTGTATCCAGCGATCATAAGGAAAAATCATCTACAACTATTTATATTTGTATTTACAATCTGCTTCTCCAAACGGATTACTCATTTGCCTAGCTCTTATTAGTTTTTAAATTACAGTACATGGAGAATGGTGTTATTTCTATCAGAATTTTTTGTTATTGTGTTTTTCCACTTGGAACCGACAGGTGCACGACCTTATTCATGGTTTGCTCGCGTGTAAAGGTTGTGGAATTATGAGGGAATTAAGTCAAGGTCAGAATTTGTGTATCTGAAGACACACCTCTGTCACACCTCCATTTATGTGATCTCCACCCCAAATGTATAGCTGACTGGTCCATGCTTAAGTTCAAGGTCAGAATACCCGTAGAGAGAAAAGTGCATAAAAAGGGAATTAAGTTCTATTTACATGCACGTAACTCTGGTCTGAATTCCCCCATCGAGCACATAGTCAGCGCATAGTTTGGAGAAGTTTATGTCCCCGTTAGGGCTTTGCAAGAGAGAGAGAGAGACAGAAGGACAGAGGGACAGGACGACTCCAGGAATAGCTTGTTGGCTTTAACTCCGTCCCTCCCTCCCTCACTCTCACACTCTCCCATCCTTATCTATTGCAGTCCATTTTAATGCTTGTTTATTGTTATTTGTTTATTAAATATATTAGGATAGCTACATATTAAGGTGAAGGTGTCATTATGCTAAACTGAATTGGGATACATTACCAGGCAAAAGTTTGGGCACACCTACTCATTCCAGGGTTTTTCTTTATTTCCTACATTGTAGAATAATAGTGAAGACATCAAAACTATGGAATAACACATATGAAATCATGCAGTAACCAAAAAAAGCGTTAAACAAATCTAAATATAGGTTACATTTTAGATTCTTCAAAGTAGCCACCCTTTACCCCGATGACAGCTTTGCACACTCTTGGCATTCTCGGAACCAGCTTCATGATGTAGTCTCCTGGAATACATTTCAAATAACAGGTGTGCCTTGTTAAAAGTTAATTTGTAGAATTTCTTTCCTTCTTAATGCGTTGAGCCATTTAGTTATGTTTTTGACAAGGTAGGGGGGTATAGAGAAGTTCGGCCTATTTGGTAAAATACCAAGTCCATATTATGGCAAGAACACCTCAAATAAGCAAAGAGAAAGACATGAAGGTCAGTTAATCCAGAAAAGTTCAAGAACTTTGAAAGTTTCTTCAAGTGCAGTTGCAAAAACCATCAAGCGCTATGATGAAACTGGCTCTCATGAGGACCGCCACAGGAAAGTAACTTTTGACTGTTACTGTATATTGGTACTTTTTGTATATTGGCATTTCACACTTCTGTACAACATAAATGTTACAGTGTGCCTGAGTTTACGTGTGCTTCCAGGTCATTCTAAGTAAGTGCTTTACATACAACTCTGTTCTGTCCGATTATGCAGTTAACTTGACCTAGTTTACCTCTCCGCAGTCATTGTGATGTGACACCTCTGTACAGGTGCCAAGGTGTTGAGACAGAGAGAGAAGCAAAGAAGTCGGGAATTCTTCTGTGCTTTCCCAGGAAACTATGTCATCCGTCAAGCTCTTACTAACAAACAGCCATTTTGACTGACGAGGAAGAAAAAACGGGTGTAATTTGACTGTTGTCTGTCAGTGGCATCCCTTATGGTGCATTCTTACACTGTATCAACCTCGTCAGCTCTCTCCGACTTGTAGCATGCCTGTCTGTCAGCCTGTCTGCCTGTCTGTCCGGCTGTCAGTCTTTTTCTCTGTCAAAAACTCCATTCTTTCCTAAACCTAAATCACTCTGTGAACTTTCCAAGTACGATAATTATCCCCCTGCTCTTTTGGCCCAAATTTGAGTTCTGTTCCAACTTTTAAGTAAGTCAGTGCCCGAGGCATGTTGCTTTGTCCATCACCCGCATACTTCCAATGCTTATTCACTGTTGTTTCCACAGGAAAGCTGACGGCGAGGACCTTGAGTGACACCCTTTGCCAGGGAAGAAAACCCTCTCTTTACAGAGTCAAGTAAGTAGTGCAGACATTTGCAAAATATACAGTGCCTTCAGAAAGTATTCATACCCGTTGACTTATTCCACATTTTGTTGTGTTACAGCCAGAATTCAACATGGATAAAATAAAAAAATCTCACCCATCTACACACTATACCCCATAATGACATGTTTTTAAAAATAAAAAGCACATTTATTGAAAATGAAATACAGAAATATCTCAAAATCACAATCAACTTGACAGAGTTTTAGGAATTTTTTAAAGAATAATGTGCAAATATTGTACAATCCAGGTGTGCAAAGTAGAGGTCGACCGATTATGATTTTTCAACGCCATACCGATACCGATTATTGCAGGACCAAAAAAAGCCGATACCGATTAATCGGACGATTTTTTACATTTATTTGTAATAATGACAATTACAACAATACTGAATGAACACTTATTTTAACTTAATATAATACATCAATAAAATCAATTTAGCCTTAAATAAATAATGAAACATGTTCAATTTGGTTTAAATAATGCAAAAACAAAGTGTTGGAGATGAAAGTAAAAGTGCAATATGTGCCTTGTAAAAAAGCTAACGTTTAAGTTCCTTGCTCAGAACATGAGAACAAATGAAAGCTGGTGGTTCCTTTTAACATGAGTCTTCAATATTCCCAGGTGGGAAGTTTTAGGTTGTAGTTATTAGAGGAATTATAGGACTATTTCTCTCTATACGATTTGTATTTCATATACCTTTGACTATTGGATGTTCTTATAGGCACTTTAGTATTGCCAGTGTAACAGTATAGCTTCCGTCCCTCTCCTCGCTCCTACCTGGGCTCGAACCAGGAACACATCGACAACAGCCACCCTCGAAGCAGCGTTACCCATGCAGAGCAAGGGGAACAACTACTCCAAGTCTCAGAGCGAGTGACGTTTGAACGCTATTAGCGCGCACCCCGCTAACTAGCTAGCCATTTCACATTGGTTACACCAGCATAATCTCGGGAGTTGATAGGCTTGAAGTCATAAACAGCGCAATAGCTGCTGGCAAACGCACAAAAGTGCTGTTTGAATGAATGCTTACGAGCCTGCTGCTGCTTACCATCGCTCAGTCAGACTGCTCTATCAAATCATAGACTTAATTATAACATAATAACACACAAAAATACGAGCCTTTGGTCATTAAAATGGTCGAATCCGGAAACTATCATTTCGAAAACAAAACGTTTATTCTTTCAGTGAAATACGGAACCGTTCCATATTTTATCTAATGGATGGCATCCCTAAGTCTAAATATTGCTGTTACATTGTGCAACCTTCAATGTTATGTCACAACTGTGTACAATTCTGGCAAATTAATTACGGCCTTTGTTAGGAATAAATGGACTTCACAGAGTTTGCAATGAGCCAGGCGGCCCAAACTACTGCATATACCCTGACTGCTAGCACGGAACGCAAGAGAAGTGACACAATTTCCCTAATTATAAGAAATTCATGTTAGCAGGCAATATTAACTAAATATGCAGGTTTAAAAATATATACTTGTGTATTGATTTTAAAGAAAGGCATTGATGTTTATGGTTCGGTACATTGATGCAACGACAGTGCTTTTTTCGCAAATGCGCTTGTTAAATCATCACCGTTTGTCGAAGTAGGCGCATCGATTATATGCAACAGGACACGCTAGATAAACTAGTAATATCATCAACCATGTGTAGTTAACTAGTGATTATGTTAAGATTGATTGTTTTTTATAAGATACGTTTAATGCTAGCTAGCAACTTACCTTGGCTTCTTGCTGCCCTCGCTTAACAGGTAGTCTGCCTGCCACGCAGGCTCATCGTGGAGTGCTATATAAGGCAGGTGGTTAGAGTGTTGGACTAGTAACCGGAAGATTGCAAAAACGAATCCCCGAGCTGACAAGGTAAAAATCTGTCGTTCTGCCATTTAACCCACCGTTCCTAGGCCGTCATTGAAAATAAAATAAAAATAATAATAATAAAAATAAAATAAATCGGCTAAATCGGTGTCCAAAAATACCGATTACCGATTGTTATGAAAACTTGAAATCGGCCCTAATTAATCGGCCATTACGATTAATCGGTCGACCTCTAGTGCAAAGCTCTTAAAGATTTACCTAGAAAGACTCAAAGCAGTAACTGCTGGCAAAGGTGATTCTGTTCACTCAGGGGTGTGACTTGTTAAGCACTATTTAATTTACTCTTGAACTTATTTAGGCTGGTCATAACAAAGGGGTTGAATACTTATTGACTCAAGACATTTCATAAAAAATTCTAAAAACATAATTCCATGTTGACATTATGGGGTATTGTGTGTAGGCCAGTGACACAAAACCTGAATGTAATATTTATTTTTATTAAGGCTGTAACACACTGTATTTTCCTTTAAAGAAATAGCAGGTATTTAACGTAACTTAAACAGAGGAATCAAATCAAATTGTATTTGTCACATGCGTCAAATACAACAGGTGTAGGTAGACCTTAGTGAAATGCTTACTTACATGCCCTTATCCAACAATGCAGTTTTAAGAAAATACCTAAAAAAAAGTAAATGATTAAAGAGCAGCAGTAAATAACAATAGCGTGGCCATATACAGGGGGTACTGGTACAGAGTCAATTAAAGTGAATATGTATAGATAATAGAGAGTAGCAGCAGTGTTCCAGGGGGGGGGGGGGCAATGCAAATAGTCTGGGTAGCCATTTGATTAGTTGTGCAGGAGTCTTATGGCTTGGGGGTAGAAGCTGTTTAGAAGCCTCTTGGACCTAGACTTGGCGCTCTGGTACCGCTTTCCATGCGGGAGCAGAGAGAACAGTCTATGACTAGGGTGGCAGGAGTCTTTGACAATGTTTATGGCCTTCCTCTGACACCACCTGGTATAGAGGTCCTGGATGGCAGGAAGCTTGGCCCCGGTGATGGTAGTTCGTACGGCCCAGTACCTCCGTAGTGCCTTGCGGTCGGAGGCCGAGCAGTTGCCATACCAGGCGGTGATGCAACCCGTCAGGATGCCCTCGATGGTGCAGCTCTAAAACCTTTTGAGGATCTGGGGACCTATGCCCAATCTTTTCAGTCTCCCGAGAAGGAATAGGTTTTGTCGTGCCCTCTTCACGACTGTCTTGGTGTGCTTGGACCATGTTAGTTTGTTGGTGAGTGGACGCCAAGGAACTTGAAACTCTCAACCTGCTCCACTACAGCCCTGTCGATGAGAATGGGGCGTGCTCGGTCCTCGTTTTTCCTGTAGTCCACAATCATCTCCTTTGTCTTGATCACGTTGAGGGAGAGGTTGTTGTCCTTGCACCACACTGTCAGGTATCTGACCTCCCTATAGGCTGTCTCATCGTTGTTGGTGATCAGGCCTACCACTGTTCTGTCATCAGCAAACTTAATGATGGTGTTAGAGTCGTGCAGTCATGAGTGAACAGGGAGTACAGGACGGGACTGAGCACGCACCGCTGAGGGGCCCCCGTGTTGAGGATCAGCGTGGTGGATGTGTTGTTACCTACCCTTACCACCTGGGGCGGCCCGTCAGGAAGTCCAGGATCCAGTTGCAGAGGGAGGTGTTAGCTTATTAATGAGCTTTGAGGGCACTATGGTGTTGAATGCTGAGCCTTAGTCAATGAATAGCATTCTCACATAGGTGTTCCCTTTGTCCAGGTGGGAAAGGGCAGTGTGGAGTGCAATAGAGATTCCATCATCTGTGGATCTGTTGGGGCGGTATGCAAATTGTAGTAGGTCTATGATTTCTGGGATAATGGTGTTGATGTGAACTATGACCAGCCTTTCAAAGCACTTCATGGCTACAGACGTGACTACTACGGGTCGGTAGTCATTTAGGCAGGTTAGCTTAGTGTTTTTGGGCACATGGACTATGGTGGTCTGCTTGAAACATGTTGGTATTACAGACTCAGACAGGGATAGGTTGAAAATGTCAGTGAAGACACTTGCCAGTTGGTCAGTGCATGCTCGGAGTACACATATTGGTAATACGTCTGGCCCTGCGGCCTTGTGAATGTTGACCTGTTTAAAGGTCTTACTCACATCAACTGCGGAGAGTGTGATCACAAAGTCATCCGGAACAGCTGATGCTCTCATGCATGTTTCAATGTTACTTGCCTCGAAGCGAGCATAGAAGTTATTTCGCTCGTCTGGTACGCTCGTGGCACTGGGAAGCTCTCGGCTGTGCTTCCCTTTGAAGTCTGTAATAGTTGTCATGCCCTGCTACAACCGACGAGCGTCGGAGCCGGTGTTTTACGATTCGATCTTAGTGCTGTATTGACCCTTTGCCTGTTTGATCGTTCATCGGAGGGCATAGCGGGATTTCTTATAAGCTTCTGGGTTGAGTCCCACTCCTTGAAAGCGGCAGCTCTACCCTTTAGCTCAGTGCGAATGTTGCCTGTAATCCATGGCTTCTGGTTGGGGTATGCATGTACAGTCACTGTGGGATCAAACTGGTTTTATCAAATGTCATACTTTGGCATTATGATTAAGTGTTGAAATTGGAATCGTATAAAGCCTTTTATCACTGTGAAATCATATCTCAAGTTATTTATTGCCCTTTTCATTTCTCAGTGAATATGATTTTTTATTGGTATTTATACATGTTTCTCTGTTTCTTTTATTTGTTTTCTCCTCTAGGGACGCTAAGACTCCATATCAGACTCTTCCTTCATCTGCAAGTGAGTGTTGTTGAGGTTTTAGTCATCATTGTCTTACGTTAGATAGCACGTTGATTTCGCCTGCACTGATCTGTCTTGTATCTTGCAACGGGTAATAGGATAGCTCAAAAGTAGTTATGCTACAATGTGCTGTCTACCATTTGAAAATATTACCAAGGTGACATCTGCTGAACCCCATTTCTGCATCAAAACTGTCTGAAATAATATAATCTAAAACAATTAATATGCCAAGAATGTTGATGCTTTTGTGGTGAGGAAGTCTTAGTCGCTCCATTTTACATATAGCTAAGAACTATAGTGCTTCAATGAGCAGTATTTCTGAAGTTTGACTATGGCACAAAAGCTAGCATAATATGTCCAACATTAACGTTAGCTTGCTAACTTTAGCTGAGGCAGTCACTGAAATCATCTTTGACTGCAACGATGCTGCTAACCAACCAGCTACCTACTGCACACACAAAGTAGCTAGTAGTGCTAATGCTTACAATATTATGAGTTTTCATGAAGCAGCTGTTCTTCTGCCATGAGTCATTGCAGTAGCCTCCGGAGTCAGCTGCTGACTGTGCTCAGCTGACCTAACGATACGATCGCGGAGAAACATGCTGATCTACGGGCTGATTTCTGATAACAGTCAGTCCCTCTTAATTGTGGGGCTACATGTCTACAACTTCAGGGTAATTTAAACAGGCTAAGCAAGCTTTTTATGTAAGTGAAGGAAGAGCTAGCTAGCTAACTGTGTCAGTAAAGTAGCTAACTACAACAGTTAGCTACACAGCTGATCAAGTCACAGCACTGGTGACCAGAATTTGTGCCGCAGATCGCCACCTGCTTTTTTTATATTCATATGCAAACTATTAAATCACTGCCACAGCGTTTGTAATAATTTAGCTTGCTAGTTATTTTGTCTATTTCATGGAGAGTCATACGAGAGTGCAGTGATATTGTGAAATTTGGAACTATGTTTTACTTTTTTGAATTGTCAATATTCAGAGTTCCAGGTCCTACAAGACAGATCGGTTGAGGGACGAGCGTCCTGGAGGAGTGACGACATCTGATGTGTGACAATTCTTAGTCATAGCTTAGCATAGCATAGGCTAAGCAGCCAACATGGCAATTTGGACAATACATATAGTCCCCATGTTGCTTAGCAACTTACCAGTCTTTAATTCCTCCTTCTAGATCAGCTGACCTAAGAGCTGTCATGGCGGCGTACGGACAGACCCAGTACAGCCCTGCCCTCCAGCCTGCGGGACCCTACACACCGTATACATACCACACCCAGGGCTACAGCATGCCCTCATACAGTAAGTACCGTCATATCATTCAATACGGGGGTGAAGAGGTGGGGATATGGCTGTTTAAAAGTTGTCTTGAAAGTATGGCATCTAAGGCACCGTGAATAGGAACAAACAACTCCACATCCATTTACACCAGGGTCTCAAACTACAGGCCCACAGGCCAAATGTGGCTCGCAAACTGATTTAATGCTGCCCGCATTTTACAACACACCCAGTTTTACACCATGTCCCTCTGTAAAATACAGTGTAACCAGTTTCAGTAACTGAATCCAGTGTAGATCATTTATCTCCTTATGTCCTTTCCTCTGCAGACATTAAGACAGAAGATGGCCTCAGCCACTCTCCAGGACAGAACAGTCTGCTGAGCTACTCCAACTTCAGCAGCACTCCCCCCAGCCAGGGCCTCTACAGCTACTCCACACACGGTCAGTCACACACACACACACACACACACACACACTAGGGTTTAATATCGGTAACCGGGTTACCAAGTTTTACTGGGATATCCTGCCCAAACCCACTCTCGTTTCCCGAGATAAATAATGTTGAGAAACTAGTAAATTATAATACATTATTGAATGAACAGCCTGGGAAATGGAACTGTTAAATTATATGCAATGTCTAAATCTGACTTCTCTGCTTTGCTATCTGCATAATTAACGCTCAGTGTGAGTGTGTGTGCTGTTGTAGCCTACCGTTTTTACTTGCACAAGGTCGCTGCGTCCTACTGGTTCTCCTACCATGCCATTGCAAACAGATGTAGGCCTACAGGAAACATCAGATCAGAGCTAAAAAAAAAGGATGGCCATAGCCTACCCTCCCCAAGAATCCCTTGAACATATCACAACTGGTGAGAGGATATGCCGAGAAAGAGAAGAGCAAATTAGCTGATGGAAAAATACAAAATTTACATGTGTGACATATAAACTCTCTGGCTTCATTCATAGGTTACATTAGACCGGTCATCACAACGCTAGCAGCCTACCATATTTACTCAACATAAAGTCCCCAATAGAAAACATCATTTAGGCCACTTGCATGGCTTCTATAAATGTTTATGCTTACTATATGCCCACATAAAAAAATACTATGGTATGCTATAAATACTATAGTATAGTGTTTTTTATTTTTAATTATTATTTTATTTGTTTTTTCTAATATATATACCGTAATTTCCGGACTATAAGCCGCTACTTTTTTCCCACGCTATGAACCTCGCGGTTTATACAATGACGCGGCTAATTTATGTTTTTTTTTTTTTTTTTCACAAGATTCATGCCGCCAAAAAACTGAGCACCGTAAATCGAGCGCGCTCAAACTTGCCATCATTCTGATTACGGTAGTCATTTTGTCACCCTCATCATGGCAAAGACACGGAGAAATGCATATGATGCAGCTTTCAAGTTGAAGGCGATGGATCTGGCTGTTGGAAAAGGAAATAGAGCTGCTGCACGGGAGCCTTAATGAGTCGATGATAAGACGTTGGAACTGTGCAGATCCGACTGAAAGCCATAACAATCGCCACCGCAATGAAGTTTGACTTTCTTGGTAGGCTACTGTTTACTGCTATTTATTTTTTATTTTTGTTACAAGCCGTGTTTCGTTAAAGCCTATTTATTTTTGTTACAAGCCGTGTTTCGTTTAAAGGCTGTGTAAAGTTCATTTGTTTCAATGTACCGGTAGGCACTTGCGGCTTATAGACATGTGCGGTTTATTTATGTACAAAATACATATTTGTAAAAAATTCAGTGGGTACGGCTTATATTCAGGTGCGCTTAATAGTCCAGCAATTACGGTATATATTTATTTATTTGTAAAATTTTACCCCCTTTTCGTGGTATCCAATCGCTAGTAATTACTATCTTGTCTCATCGCTACAACTCCCGTACGGGCTCAGGAGAGACGAGGGTCGAAAGCCATGCGTCCTCCGAAGCACAACCCAACCAAGCCGCACTGCTTCTTAACACAGTGCACCTCCAACCCTGAAGCCAGCCGCAATGTGTCGAGGAAACACCGTGTACCTGGCCCCCTTGGTTAGCGCGCACTGCGCCCGGCCCGCCACAGGAGTCACTGGAGCGCGATGAGACAAGGATATCCCTACCGGCCAAACCCTCCCTAACCCGGACGACGCTAGGCCAATTGTGCGTCGCCCCACGGACCTGCCGGCTGCGACAGAGCCTGGGCGCGAACCCAGAGACTCTGGTGGCGCAGCTAGCGCTGCGATGCAGTGCCCTAGACCACTGCGCCACCCGGGAGGCCCCATAGTATAGTGTTTTTGCGGACTTTACTGTAGTATTCACTGTAGTGTTTTTGCAGACTTTACTGTAGTATTTACTATAGTGTTTTTGTTTTATTATATTTCACATCGAAGTGGAGGCTTTCTCCTTCAGGAGACCTACTGGAGAAATACTGAAAGAGCAAATTTTCCATAACCTTTAGGTAGGTAGGACTGAGGTTGAATTGCGATATAGGGAGGGGAATGAGCAGTGTACACTGCATTCAGAAAGTATTCAGACCCCTTGACTTTTTCCACATTTTGTTACATTACAGCCTTATTCTAAAATGTATTAAATTGTGTTTTTTCCCTCATCAATCTACACACAATACCCCATAATGACAAAGCAAAAACAGGTTTTTAGAAGTTTTAAAATTAATTTAAATAACACAAAACTGAAGTATCAGACCCTTTACTCAGTACTTTTTTGAAGCAGCGATTACAGCCTTGAGTATTCTTGGGAATGACGCTACAAGCTTGGCACACCTGTATTTGGGGAGTTTCTCCCATTCTTCTCTGCAGATCCTCTCAAGCTCTGCCAGGTTGTATGGGAAGCATTGCTGCACAGCTATTATCAGGTCTCTCCAGACACTGAGTGTATAAAACATTAGGAGCACCTGCTCTTTCCATAACATAGACTGACCAGGTGAAAGCTACAGTATGATCCCTTATTGATGTCACATGTTACTGTAAATCCACTTCAATCAGTGGAGATGAAGGGGAGGAGACAGGTTAAAGAAGGATTTTTAAGCCTTGAGACAATTGAGACATGGATTGTGTATGTGTGCCATTCAGAGGGTGAATGGGCAAGACAAAAGACTTCAGTACCTTTGAACGAGGTTTGTAGTAGGTGCCAGGCGCCCCGGTTTGAGTGTGTCAAGATCTGCAACGCTGCTGGGTTTTTCACAGGTTCCCATGTGTATCAAGAATGGTTCACCGCCAAAAGGACATCCAGCCAACATGACACAACTATGGGAAGTGTTGGAGTCAACATGGGTCAGCATCCCTGTGGAATGCTTTTAACTGTAACGTCCTGACCAGAGTTCTTATGTGTTGTGCTTGTTTTAGTGTTGGTCAGGACGTGAGCTGGGTGGGCATTCTATGTTGTGTGTCTAGTTTGTCTGTTTCTGTGTTCAGCCTAATATGGTTCTCAATCAGAGGCAGCTGTCAATCGTTGTCCCTGATTGAGAATCATATATAGGTGGCTCGTTTTGTGTTGGGATTTTGTGGGTGGTTGTCTCCTGTGTCAGTGTTTGTGCCACACGGGACTGTGACGGTTAGTACTTTTGTTGTTTTGTATTCTTGTCTAGTTTTCATGTCATTAAATTATGGAAACTTACCACGCTGCACATTGGTCCTCCGATCCTTCTCGCCTCTCCTCGTCTGAGGAGGAGGACGACTTAGACTGCCGTTACATTAACACATTGTAGAGTCCACGCCCCAATGAATTTAAACTGTTCCGAGGGCAACTCAATATGAGGAAGATGTTTTGTACAGTCATTGAATGCTTTCAAATAGCACTGTTGGTTTTCACGGTAATACCAGGATGTCTGGTAATTTCTCAAACTTTTCTCGGGAGGAACAATGTGTTGATTATCTGGAAAATATTAAACCCTAACACACAAAAACACACAATTGCCCAGCACTAGGTGGGAACTGGTGATGCTTGGAGCCAAAGTGCGCTGCTCAGACCACTGCGCTACGGCAGTTCAGAATACTCTAGCAAGCCGTGAGAATACTTGATGATACTTGATGGTATGAGGTCGGTAGTTTTGCAGATCCTTCCCCAAACCATAGCCCTTGCCTTAACCACTCTGAAATAATGCCTAAACTGTTAACCTTTGAATTGTTTCTGTTTTAACCCTCTAACCAAGCAGCATGAATGGGTAAAAAATAGACGTGCATACTTCGAGTTTCAAATGGAAACAATGAGATCTTGATGAATACAGACAGACACACAGATGATTGCATGCACACAAACCCAAATACACACACATACAAGGTCAGTACTCCACCTCTCGTTGTGCCTTTCGCTCTGATCTCTTCGCTACTTTACAAATGGCTAGCCATCCTACCCTCTTTCATTCCTCCTTACTGTATCCCTCCCTCTATTTCTCTCTCTCTCTCTCTCTCTCTCTCTCTCACACACACACACACACTCACTTTACCTCTCTCTTTTGCTGAGATCTATCCTTTTTTTCTATGGCCAGTCCTTTCTCTTACAGAGCCTTACAAAAGTATTCACCCCTCTAGGCGTTTTTCCTATTTTGTTGCATTACAACCTGTAATTTAAAATGATTTTTATTTGGATTTCACGTAATGGACATACACAAAATAGTCCAAATTGTTGAAGTGAAATGAAAACAATAACTTGTTTCAAAAAATAAAGAAAGAAAGAAAGAAAAGTGGTGCGTGCATATGTATTCACCCCCTTTGCTATGAAGCCCCTAAATAAGATCTGGTGCAACCAATTACCTTCAAAAGTCACATAATTAGTTAAATGCAGTCTACCTGTGTGCAATCTAAATGTCACATGATCTGACACATGATCTTAGTATATATACACCTGTTCTGAAAGGCCCCAGAGTCTGCAACACCACTAAGCAAGCGGCACTATGAGGAATAAGGAGCTCTCCAAACAGGTCAGGGACAAAGTTGTGGAGAAGTACAGATCAGGGTTGGGTTTAAAAAAATATCCAAAACGTTGAACATCCCACAGAGCACCATTAAATCCATTATTTAAAAAATTGAAAGAATATGGCACCACAACAAACCTGTCAAGAGAGGGCCGCCCACCAAAACTCACGGACCAGGCAAGGAGGGCATTAATCAGAGGCAACAAAGAGACCAAAGATAACCCTGAAGGAGCTGCAAAGCTCCACAGTGGAGATTGGAGTATGTGTCCATAGGACCACTTTAAGCCATACATTCCACAGAGCTGGGCTTTACAGAAGAGTGGCCAGAAAAAAATAAGCAAACATGTTTGGTGTTCGCCAAAAGGCATGTGGGAGACTCCCCAAACATATGGAAGAAGGTACTCTGGTGAGATGAGACTAAAATTGCGCTTTCTGGCCATCAAGGAAAACGCTATGTCTGGCGCAAACCCAACACCTCTCATCACTCCGAGAACAACATCCCCACAGTGAAGCATGGTGGTGGCAGCATCATGCTGTGGGGATGTTTTTCATCAGCAGGGACTGGTAAACTGGTCAGAATTGAAGGAATGATGGATGGCTCTAAATACAGGGAAATTCTTGAGGGAAACCTGTTTCAGTCTTCCAGAGATTTGAGACTGGGACAGAGGTTCACCTTCCAGCAGGACAATGACCCTAAGCATACTGCTAAAGCAACACTCAAGTGGTTTAAGGGGAAACATTTAAATGTCTTGGAATGGCCTAGTCAAAGCCCAGACCTCAATCCAATTGAGAATCTGTGGTATGACTTAAAGATTGCTGTACACCAGCAGAACCCATCCAGCTTGAAGGAGCTGGAGCAGTTTTGCCTTGAAGAATGGGCAAAAATCCCAGTGGCTAGATGTGCCAAGCTTATAGAGACATACTCCAAGAGACTTGCAGCTGTATTTGCTGCAAAAGGTAGCTCTACAAAGTATTGACTTTGGAGGAGTGAATAGTTATGCACGCTCAAGTTTGAAGTTTTTTTTGTCTTATTTGTTTGTTTCACAATAACAATATTTTGCATCTTCAAAGTGGTAGGCATGTTGTGTAAATCAAATAATACAACCCCCCCAAAAAACTATTTTAATTCCAGGTTGTAAGGCAACAAAATAGGAAAAATGCCAAGGGGGTGAATACTTTCGCAAGCCACTGTACCTCCCTCCCTCTCGCTTTCTTTTTCTCTCTGATCTCTCCATCACGATGTGGCCCTCTGACTAGGAGCCCAGTGAGTGGGGTCCTGTCATTTCCAGGTGGGTGTCCGTAGCAGTGCCCGTCTGTCCTCCTCCGCGCCTGTTCTCCATTAGCTGCGGTCTGGGTGCCTGGCGTCAGCAATCTCTCTCTCTCCTCTCTGGAGGTCAGGCCCCTTCATCCCCACACACCCACACCACGGCCCGGCCCGAACCAGCACGCTCTTGTGTGTGTTTGTGTGTGCGTCCGTGTGTTCCACGTGTGTGTGTCTGTGCTCCACACATTCCCCAGTTCTTCGGCACCCAAAGCATGCTTGGCTCAGTAGGACTTGATGGCTTTCAAAGCAGCGTGAAATTGACCTTGCTCTGTCAGAGGTTAGAGGTTAAGGTGCATGTTGTGGTGCTGGGAGGGGAGGCTAATGAAGGAACTGCATGGACTTACTGACAGGGGAATGCAGGGCCACTGTTAACATAGTCGTATTCATGAGTACGCACTGTAGCAATGGAAAACCGAAATGAGCGTTTTTAATTGGGCAAGTTCAGTTTTCTTCTGTTTGATCCTAATGAATACGACCCAAAAGAGGAGACTCAAGATAAAAAAAAACTTGAGAGATGAGAATATGGCCCTATAGCAAAGCAGGTTTATAGAATCCACATTGATCTTCAAAGAGTTTTGTATATTTGTTATATTTATATTTGTCTTGCTCTGTATTTTGTAGCAGATTCATAAATCTAAGCTTGGACGAAATGTCAGTCTGTTCCAGCTTCAGCCAGCTACCGTTGTTGTCAGAAAGTAAGACTGAAACACTGGTATTCTAACAATGGAATACATGGGACGACTCTGCTTTCTTTCATGTGTTTCAGTACAGGTAAACAAAAACCTAGAGTGGCTTGAAACAAACTCCCATGGCAACTCCATGTACAAGACCACCAGACCTTTCATCCCATATACACACGCACACACACACACACACACACACCACACACTACACTACAAAGGACAGACCAAATCAAAACCAGAAACTCCACTGTTTATTTGGAGACCTTCTGGTTTCTTTGTGTTGCTTTGAAGACTATGTTTTGTTGTCCTGGGAGACTCCCGGGTGGTTCTGGGTAGTCATTCATCTAAGGTTAGGTTTTGGGGTGGTGGGATGGAGGGAAAGAGGGGATGTTGAGGGGTAACAAACGAGTGTGGCTGGGGAAAAGAGCCCAGAGGAAGGCATTCCTTCAGCAGACTTGATAACACTGATGGAGTAGCTAGCTAGCACACCAGGCTTCCCCCCCAACTGCATTGTTCTTGTTGGGACTCATAAATCAAGCGCCATACGCCCTGGAGGCGTTGAGGCAAGTCAATGTTTGAAGGCCATGTTGTGAAGCTACTTCTGTGATTCATGTTGAGTTGATTACATTACAGTAGGTGTTGTTTCCTGCTTATTCCCTTCTTATTCTGAAAATCTTCCAACCGGGATTTTTGGAAAACCTGTGAATTTTACCAGAAGGTTACCATAATTTTAGGGCTAATGCTGTCTCACGATCCACTTAGTACACATCGTTACAAATGCATAGCCATGCCCATTAATGAGGGGTAATTGACTGATATACTTGTACGATAGGTGTGCAATTTCTGTTGAGTTACGTTTAACTGCCTTGCGTTCTTAACTTTGCCTGTTTTATTTCCATTTGTGAAATTTATTGGTATTACAATACCAATAAAAAAAATTCAATGGAGCTTTCAATGCAAGTCCAACTTCTGTAAATGTCAGTCAATGTGAGTCTGTTTTTAACGTTGGTTTAATGTTGTTTTCCAGGTAGCAGTATTTCTTCTGGGATTTTCCAGGGAGCCAACCCCAGCACAGGCTCAACTCCATTCAACCCCACACAACAGGTCAGTACAGGATGTAATACGCACACCATTATGGACGACATCTTTTATACAAATAAAAACAGCTCTCGCAGTACAAAATGTTTCCAAATGGCTGGGATGGCATTAAATGGGTTTGGAATACTGCAACATACAATAGAATGTGCCACTCATTTGGCTTCAGTGATAGCCTCTTTCATGACATGGTAGATATATATTTTTTATAAATCTGTGAAGAAAGAGAAGCCCAATATGTGATCATTTGTAATATGTATTTTTCTTTCATACATCTTATGAAGTGTTTAATATTCATCCTATTCCCTCTGTCAGGACTTCTCAGCGTACTCTAGCTACAGCCAAAGCCAGTACTCGCCATACTACAACACACACTACAACAGCCCGTACCTCGCAAGCAGCAACATCAGCCCTAGCGCCATCACCACGCCCATACCCTATCAGCATCCAGAACACCCTGCCGTGGTGCCCAATCACAGCCCTGAGTCCCACCCAGGTACAGATGGTTGGCCCGCCTCGTCTCTTTATTTGAGAATGATTTATTGTCCTATTAACATTCTATTTATCTTTCTGTCGTATTCTTTGGTGTTTTAGACATTTTCATTGACGGGATGTGTGTGTGTGTGTGTTCCAGGAGAGTACCATCCGCCCCCTAGCCCCCCCACCCCAGGGAAAGAGCCAGAGGGGGTGCCAGCCAGACGGAGCTCAGACGGGAAACTGAGGGGCAGGAAAAGAGTCAGTGACCCACAGCCCCCCCTGGACTCAGATATAGAGGTAATGTTACAGTCCATGGAAGTCACAAACACGTGCACACACACACACATCCCGTCAATGGTAGCCATTGACACAGTGAGCTACAGTATGACCACAGACACTATAGACACATAGGCACACAACAGACATACTGTTATTAAAAGGTAAGAACATAGGTTACTGACAGTTAGACAGCTGGTTTAAAGGGAAGTTGCACTTTCATAACTGTAAAGAAATCATCAGTAGTGTCATTTATTGACCTCGCTCAGTAAAAGTCATAAAAGATTGCACAACATTTACAAATAATGGTAGAACAGTTTAGTAGCTCTTGGTGGTCTTTTATGATTTTCCAAGTCATTTTTCTACTGATTGATCAGTTTGTATGTGTGGCCCGCACTGTCATTTTCTCTTCAACGTAGAGATTATGTTATTTTTCTATTTGGCTAAATATGTCTTTGTCTTATTTTCCAGCGTGTGTTTGTGTGGGACCTTGACGAGACCATCATAATTTTCCACTCTTTGCTCACAGGGAGCTTCTCCACACGATTTGGCAAGGTATAAAAAATGGACTTATGACTTAAAACACTCTCTCCCATATCACTCTTCAAATTAAATAACCCTGAAAGTATTTGACGGTATATGAAAGTATTTAAACTAATCCTTGATAGAGTTGCAAAGCTACTGGTAATTTAACAAAAGTTAGTGGAATCATCTGTAATTTTGGTGAATAACAGGTCATTTGTGGTCATTGGGTCATTTATACTTGAATAAAATGTAATTAGCATAACATTAGCATAACATATTCTTATTTTGTCATTTGTATATACAGTGGGGGGGGGGGTTTCTTGTAATTTTACCCCCTTTTTCGTGATATCCAATTGCGATCATGTCTCATCATTGCAACTTCCCAACGGGCTCGGGAGAGGCGAATGTCGAGTCATGCGTCCTCCAAAACATGACCTGCCAAAACGCGCTTCTTATCACCCGCCCGCTTAACCCAGAAGCCAGCTGCACCAATGTGCCGGAAGAAACACCGTTCAATTGACAACTGAAGTCAGCCTGCAGGCACCCAGCCCGCCACAAGGAGTTGCTAGAGCGCGATGAGCCAAGTAAAGCCCCCCCGGCCAAACCCTCCCCTAACCCGGACGACGCTGGACCAATTGTGCGCCACCCTATGGGACCCCTGGTCACGGCCGGTTGATCGAATCCCAGGCTGTAGTGATGCCACAACACTACGATGCAGTGCCTTAGACCTCTGCGCCACTCAGGAGGCCTATTTGTATATATTTTATATTTGATACGGCCAGAGATAATTAGACACCTGTGATAATCTGAAGTACCCAAAAAGGCCACTAGATGTAATCTGATCAAATAAAAATACAAACTTGAAAGTTACCAAAATTCTTGTGGTTTACTAGTAAACTTAAAATGTTTCCAGTAATATTCTCTCCCTTTGCAACCCTAATACTTTAACCCTAATAATAAACTATGCAATATCAGTTAGGGGTGAATCCTAACTTCCAGTGGAATTGTGTGCGTTGATGTCAATGGGACTAAATTAATATTCTACTGGAAGTTAGGATTCACTCCTTAAAGCCTAACTTTTTAAGAAGTGTTTTTGTCCTTTGCTCTCTCCTTGACTTTTCACACGCTTGGTGTTTTCCTTCTGTGCCCTCTTGTCTCTTTATATAATCCAGGGGACTTGTTTGGCCAACCCACGTCCCACTGTTTGATTGACAGCTGATTAACCTTTACATAATAGACAGGCAGCTGATGAGGGCAACAATAGTCATGTTTCTTTTTTTTGGCCACAACAGTGTTTTGAATTCTCACGGTCCCGCTGCGGTTTGACACGATGTAAACGTGGAGTTGGAGAGAGAGAGAGCCAGAGGGGGAGAGAGTAACAAGTATTAGGCCTAAGCGCTCCACCATTTCAGCACTCCGTTGTTTCTTTTTCAACATATTGTCGGGGAGAAAGGAGAGGATGGAAGTCCTGACATTTGACTGATGTGCCAAATTCCTGATTCCACCCACCCAGCTTCCCCGCTGAAATGGCAAACTTCAATCCGACATGCTCTGACATCAAAATGTAGACATGCCAGAGAGAAAAAAGGTTTTGGGTGGGGGGGGGGGGGGGGGGGGTAGAATCCTCAAATCCCCCAAAAAGATTCCGACCAAAGGCCTAGTGGGATTATTTACGAGCCAGGAATTGGTTTTCAATTAGGTAGGAGTGAGTTTGATATGTCTTCTCACAATAATGCTCACTGTCAGGCAATGACCAATGTTTATGTTAGCTTAGGTTTCCCTATATTAAAGAAACAGGATCCCAACTTTTCTTTAAAAAAAAAATTATGCTGTGTCTATACCAGACAGACTATATTGTAACTCCTTCCTTATGACAGTCATTGTATCATGACCAAACTCATTGAGGTAAACAAGTGTTTGGCCTGTGTTCAGGCAAGCAAGGGAAGCCTGGACCCAGGAAGGGGTAGAAAACAAATGGTAGTGATGAAAAACTGTTTTCACTGCCTTTGAAAAACCAAGGTAAACTCTAGAGCACATGAGGATTTTATTCCCTACATTATTGGTCCAATGGCATTTTATTTATAATACGTAGGCTATAGTGCCCGCGCCATCTCTCTCTTGCTCTCTCTCTCTTTCTTAGAGTGTGAATTTCCTCTATGCGTAAACGATTTGAATACAAAAGTCCACCACTGAAGGCATCAGTGAAATTGTCTGGATTTTGGATGTTTTTGTGCTTTATGATATTTTCTTGTTCTCTGTGAATTCCTGCCTGTAATTAGCAAGAAGAGTAAGCTGGACCTCTGTAATTGTTATTGCTACCTCCCACCGCATTGAAGAAGACTTAGCAGAGAGTGTGATTACGGATAATTATCTCTATTTAAACTAAACACTCCCTCCCTCTCCTCCACCTCCCCTCATTCTCATCATCCCAACACTCTCTTTCTGCCCCCCTTTCTCCCTCGCCCCCTCATTCACCAAATCCACTTTGCTGTGGATCAATTGGAGGTGGGAGGAAGGCTGTCATTTTTCCAAATCTAACACTCCCCTTTGACTGATGCCTCACTCCTCCAATTTTGTCACACTGCCAAGTTGTAGAACCACCACTACAGCCACAGTGCCAGTACAGTACAGCACACAGCCACCTGCCCTGCTGGTGCCCAGCCACTCCCCACAACAACAATGTACTGGACTGTTTTCTGACAAACTGTGATTTCTCTGTTCTCTGCGGAAGATTTGTAATTCTCCCATCATTAGAAAAGCGTATCTTCTTCATTCCTGAATTCTTCAATAACTGTGTGTGCTTGCGTGCGTGCGTGTGTGTGTGTGAGTTTGTGCGTGCGTGCATTTGTACATGTGCGAGTGTGTGTTGTGTGTGTGACAGAAAGAAAGAGGTAGAGAGAAAGAGACAGAAACAGAAAGAGAGAAAGAGCAGGGTGCAGTTTGGTGGAAAGAATGATTGACAGAAAGGTAATCAGACTTCCTGCTCAGGTGATAGAACCTGTCCTGTCAATTTGAGAGAAGGGCTGCCAGTGTCTTTAGAAGGCTGTTTGGACAGGGAGAAAATAATGACTGTTAGGGGGGTTGGAGTTTAGAATGGCACCTGGCGCACACGCGACCCAAAACAAGCGCATCTACAAGTATTTCTTCTGATTACAGTCTATATACCATAGCGGTATACAGTTGAAGTTGGAAGTTTACATACATTTAGGTTGGAGTCATTAAAACTCGTTTTTCAACCACTCTACAAATTTCTTGTTAAAAACTATAGTTTTGGCAAATCCGTTAGGACATCTACTTTGTGCATGTCACAAGTAATTTTTCCAACAATTGTTTACAGACAGATTATTTCACTTATAATTCACTGTATCACAATTCCAGTGGGTCAGAAGTTTACATAAACTAAGTTGACTGTGACTTTAAACAGCTTGGAAAATCCCAGAAAATTATCGCTTTAGAAGCTTCTGATAGGCTAATTGACATAATTTGAGTCAATTGGAGGTGTACCTCTGGATGTATTTCAAGGCCTACCTTCAAACTCAGTGCCTCTTTGCTTGACATCATGGGAAAATTTAAAGAAATCTGCCCAAAAAATTGTAGACCTCCACAAGTCTGGTTAAGGTAATTTCCAAATGCCTGAAGGTACCACGTTCATCTGTACAAACAATAGTACGCAAGTATAAACATCATGGGACCACGCAGCCGTCATACTGCTCAGGAAGGAGATGCGTTGTGTCTCCTAGAGATGAACGTACTTTGGTGCGAAAAGTGCGAATCAATCCCAGAACAGCAGCAACGGTCCTTGTTAAGATGCTGGAGGAAACAGGTACAAACGTATCTATATCCACAGTAAAACGAGTCCTATATCAACATAACCTGAAAGGCTGCTCAGCAAGAAAGAAAGCGACTGCTCCAAAACCGCCATAAAAAAGCCAGACTACAGTTTGCAACTGCACATGGGGACAAAGATTGTACTTTTTGGAGAAATGTCCTCTGGTCTGATGAAACAAAAATAGAACTGTTTGGCCATCATGACCATCGTTATGTTTGGAGGAAAAAGAGGGAGGCTTGCAAGCCGAAGAACACCATCCCAACCGTGAAACACGGGGGTGGCAGCATCATGTTGCGAGAGTGCTTTGCTGCAGGAGGGACTGGTGCACTTCACAAAATAGATGGCATCATGAGGAAAGAAAATGATGTAGATATATTGAAGCAACATCTCAAGACATCAGTCAGGAAGTTAAAGCTTGGTCGCAAATGGGTCTTCCAAATGGACAATGAATGGCATACTTCCAAAAGGTGTGGCAAAATGGCTTAAGGACAACAAAGTCAAGATATTGGAGTGGCCATCACAAAGCCCTGACCTCAATCCCATAGAAAATTTGTGGGAAGAACTGAAAAAGCGTGTGCGAGCAAGGAGGCCTACAAACCTGATTCAGTTACACCAGCTCTGTCAGGAGGAATGGGCCAAAATTCACCCAACTTATTGTGGGAAGCTTGTGGAAGGCTACCCGAAACGTTTGACCCAAGTTTAACAATTTAAAGGCAATGCTACCAAATACTAATTTAGTGTATGTAAACTTCTGACCCACTGGGAATGTGATGAAAGAAATAAAAGCTGAAATAAATAATTATCTCTACTATTATTCTGACATTTCACATTCTTAAAGTAAATTGGTGATGCTAACTGACCTAAGACAGGGAATTTTTACTAGGATTAAATGCCAGGAATTGTGAAAAACTGAGTTTAAATGTATTTTGCTAAGGTGTATGTAAACTTCCGACTTCAACTGTATATTGCCTCTTATTTTCCTCTGCAATTATTTTAATCTAATTCCTGTCTAGCAAGCAAGCTTCACTTGGGAGAATACTAAATCCATTTCAACTAACCATTGTTGGATCCCTGAGAGATATCCCTGATGCTAGCTGGCTAAAGAAATTAGGGGCTTTTGTTATTAGCAAAGTTATTAGATCATAGGCTATTTACTCACCTCACTTTAATCATGTCCATGTAAGCTTGCTACTGTAACTACCAAGGCGCTTTCGCTCTGTGTCAGAGACATGATGGGGGTCCAGTCCGTCCAATTAGCATGTGTTGTGAGTGTCACTATTTTCACAAAGATGCTGTAGGGAGTAAGACATGCACTACTGGCTCACAGACTGGGCAGAACCGAGTGAATTGATTACCCATCCTGTGGGCTAGGGAAAAAAATATAATTATGCCAAGGCAGCTTCGTAGCAAACTCTCTGCAGCCCGGTACCCGTCCGGGGCCCAGTAGTAGGGAAACCCTGTGTTAGATAATCAGACTAAACACTTTGTCATAATTACATACCAAACCTCTTATGACATCTCAGTCAGGTCTATTCAACTGAACTTCAATTCTATCTGTGTGGATATGGAGTCAAGTTCATTTGCTATTTGAAGCTTGGTTGTGTCCTGCTGATTCGACGGTGTGTCGTGCAGAAAATCAACATTCATTATATATTCATACATCCTTTACCACTGTGCCAAACGTCCTACCTGTTTTATACCCAATAACATCAAGAGAGACAACATTTTCTTTCCTGAGATGAACAATGACCTATGTAAGTAATGTTACGAGAGTAAGTCCTCTTAAACACATGTAAACAACTGGTTCATGAAGGGGCGAAACCTAACTTCCACTTTAGTCAATGTTTCACCTAGTTATGCATTGGTGTCAATGGGAGAGTAGATGAAAACTAAGTACATCCTTGTATAAACAGCTGTATTGAACTTTGTAATGTCTTTGTGTCTCCTGGCAGGACTCATCCAAGGCAGTGTCGCTGGGGCTGTGGATGGAGGAAATGATCTTCAACTTGGCCGACTCACGGCTATTTTTCAACGACCTGGAGGTGAAACTCATTTACCTAATGGATTAGATCATATATTATCCATTCCTTTGCTCATTATCCATCCTCCGTTATCCATACTGTTGCTCATCCATCATCTAACATTCACATTTGTGTTTATAATCTATCATCCATATTTGTGCTTATTATCCATCATTGATCATCCATACTGTTGTTATTATGAATCATACATACATCATCCATCCTCTTTATTATGCATCATCCATAACATTGCTTATATCCATCATCCTCAATTGATACTATCAGTAGGGCCAGGAGTTTTCCCAGGATTTATGTGACAACCCTCATGACAATATTACAAAAGATTCCCTTTCATATTTTTAGGGTTACTCTGTCATATTCTCAAAAGGTTTGAGTTGAAAGCCTAACTGTTTAAGTGGGCTAGGGTTAAACTTGAGCATTTTTAACATCATGAACAACAGGTAGGTTTTTCTCTGTGCATTCCACGGCCTTGTTCTAACAAAGACCAGGCTTAAATTTGGTTTGTGGTGAGAAGGAACACTGAGTTGTTAATTATAGGTGTGTGTCTGTCTCTTAAAGGGAGATTAGTTGTGGGGAGGAGGAACAGCTGAGGGGAAGAAGGCAGAAAAAGCAGTTTTCAAACCCGCTTTTTAAGTTCCTTCTATTTGTCAGCTTCTGTTGTTAGTTCCCAATACAAACAGTAGACTAGTGTCGGCCATCTTTGTTAGTCATATGCTGTGGTTGATTTATGAAGGAATTTTCCTTCAGGTTTGTCAGCAGCTAATAGAGCGTCAATAGATGCCACAGGCTGAGTAGCCTGTACGCGACGAAGAGATACGAGCTAGGAAAAGCTCTATGATAACCAGGTTATAGAGAAACATGCTTTTAGAAGAAATGGAGGCTAATTTAACTAGCTCCAACAATGTGGTGGTCTTGTGCTATGAGAATAGCCTAAAATCTGCCATATGTCACTGTTCATTTTGCACGTCAGATATGTACTTGTCCTTACATGCCAATTCATGTCATTAAAATCACTTTAGTTGGAGAGGTGTTGAAATGACTGCTGCGGGGTCTAGAGCTGCCTATAAAAAAAACTAGCTTAGCCTATTGCGTTCTGTGGGTCGTGTTATCGATTCCCTCTGTGTCTGTGGGAGCTGGGTCGCAGCATTGGGAGAGTGTCAGGGGAGCATTGGGGGAATGAGGGATGCTGATATGGAAGAGTGTGATGAGTTAGCGTCTTCCTGTGTCTCAGTCCGGTGTAGCTGTGTGAGCGAAGAGATTGAAGTCAGTAGTTACTGAAGTAGGTTTCAGGGGATAAAAGAAGGGAAGAAATGAGAAGAGCAGATCAGAAGTGGAGATTCAAAGGGATTTGGTGGAGAGGAGGTGGGAGGATAGTGCATGTATTGTATAGTAGCATCATGGGAAATTCGTTTTTAGGATTTGTTTGAGGAAGCTACTTTTTGCACAGTAGTTCACTACCCTGCCTTATATCTACTATAGACCTTACTTCCAATATATCAAAAGTCCAGAAATCTTAATAATTTAATAATAATACATGAATACTACACAAAATACTGTTCAGTGGATCTTGTTTTTAGTGGGCATATATCTGAAGGTTCTTTGGCAGTTGGCAAAAGGTGTTGATGTGGTGTAAATCTTAGTGGGGTTTATTAGTGGAGTGTGGTGGTGTCAGGTAGAGCTGGTACGCTCCCATATTCCAAGTAATTTTTTTTCGTCTTCTGGCGCCTGGATGTCCCAGCAGCCTATTTCCGCCTCCCTGTTGTCTTTTGTTGAACATGTTTTATTTTGTTCTATCGTTCCCCTAGGCTCCCTTAAGAAGAAACCTGCCTGTGCACAGCTCTGAAACGGATCTCCCTCTCTAATATATCCGCTTTCTTTCCCTCTCTAATATATCCGCTTTCTTTCCCTCTCCTTCCCCAGGAATGTGACCAAGTTCATATTGATGACGTGGCGTCAGACGACAATGGGCAGGACTTGAGGTACTGTACAGGTTTTCCTCTTGAACTCAACTCGGCCTCACACTTAAACCAGCACTGAGTGGGTTTAGTAAAGGAGGAGGGTATGTTGAAAATATGTCCTGCTCTCTTTCTTGAAAACGTCTCCCACTGGGCACACACACTGGTTGAATGAACGTTGTTTCCTCGTCATTTCAGTGAAATTATGTTGAACCAACGTGGAATAGACGTTGACTTGACATCTGTGCCCAGTGGGCTGTCTCTCTCTCTGTCTCTGTCCCTTTCTGTGTGTGTGTGTTTTTCTGTGTGTGTGTTTTTCTGTGTGTGTGTGTTTTTCTGTGTGTGTGTGTTTTTCTGTGTGCGTGCGTGTATGCGTCTCTCTCTCTCTCTCTCTCTCCATGGTAATTTAATAACAGTATCATCATTCTTCAACGTCTCATCAGAACAGTACTGTCATTCTCTCGGTCTGGCTTATTCCAGACATTTTACTACATAAATTGATGAAGAATTTTAGGATAGATTTCAAAGAAATAGTTGAAAAAGTGCAAGATGTTGCTCAAATGCCTATGTGTATTCCTTACCGTTTAAGTGCTTTTGGACATGTTACCCTTTTCCACACAAAAATATTTATGAACCTCATTACATTGGATTCGCAAACTGCATGTTCTCCCACTTAAATATAACGCACTTATAATATTGATGTATTCTATATTCAATTTGTTTGATTTATTGTGTCAATTATACTGTTAGCTATTGGTCTTAAATCCAAAGGCCTCTCTCTCTCATGGTTGGCATCTTTCTTCTTATTATTGGTCTCTTTTTTTTGTTGCATAATGCATTAATCCATTATTTCGTTACCTTACTTCAGTTATTATATTATACTAGGCCTACTCCATGTAACTACAGGTTCTGGTCTTAGGCACTGGTCAAATCCCACCAAACATCAACTAAATGTATACATTGATTAGGCATTAGCCATTGGCATGCTTCTCGCTCATGCTTAGCTCTCTCCTGGTTGTTGTCTTGCAGCATGTATAACTTTGGCACGGACGGTTTCCAGAGCCCTGCGGGTGCCGGCACTCTGTGCCTGGGCTCAGGTGTCCATGGTGGGGTGGACTGGATGAGGAAACTAGCCTTCCGCTACCGGAGAGTAAAGGAGATCTACAACACATACAAGAACAACGTGGGAGGTGGGTTCTGACAGGAGCTAGAAGAGGGGTGTGTGTGTGTGTGTGTGTGTGTGTGTGTGTGTGTGTGTGTGTGTGTGTGTAAAATATTCTCTAGCGGTTAACTGATATACAAATCACAATGTAAATGTAATTTGTTCATTCTGTATAATCATGATCATAATAAATAATGAACATTGCATCTTCATATACTGCTCAGCTATCAATCTGTGTTTTGTTTTTGTATACCAATCTATGATGAATAATGTGTTAATGTGTGAATGTGATTGTGTCAGGTTTGGTGGGCAGTCCCAAGCGGGAGGAATGGCTGCAGCTGCGGAGGGAGATGGAGGTCCTGACAGATCTGTGGCTGACCCAGGCTGTCAAGGCCCTGGCCCTCATTAACTCCAGGTCAGGACACACCCCTTCTCAAGTGCCTAGCTACTCTATGGTGGAACTATTTAGAAAATAATACACAATGTAAAGTGATATTAGCCTATGTAATCCATAAAAATGAAACGGACAGTACTCCAAATGTATTGACCATTCATGTTTTGCATGGTTAATAAATATAATAAATAAGTATTGAAATTAAACCTGGAGCTCAATAGAGCTACAGTATATTCACAACCAGGAAATATTGACAAGACTAAGATCGGGAGCTGAAATACCCGTTGGCTGGTGTTTTTTTCCTTGTTGTCACTCTTTTTTTGTCCCATTCAAACTGACACAATGCAATTATCGTACTTGTTTGAACATGACACACATATTGACATCATGTGTTGACATCTCTCTGTTTCCAGACCAAACTGTGTGAATGTGCTGGTGACCACCACCCAGCTGATCCCAGCCCTGTCCAAGGTCCTGCTCTACGGTCTGGGCTCAGCGTTCCCCATAGAGAACATCTACAGTGCCACCAAGACAGGTGAGGTAGCACACAGCACTCAATATGGCGTAGCACACTTGTCAGGGTTAAAAAGCGCAAGTCATTGTGTCAAGGAAGGAATATTATATTTACAGTTGGGCTGATTGTGCACAGATAGTAGTACCCGACAAAAAATGTTTCCCAACCACGGTGCGAAAACTATCTAGTACTAGCAGACTTTGGTTTTGTGCGATCCTTGTTTATGTTTGTGAAATTTTTATTAAAAGGGTTATTTAAACACGTATTTGTTAACACTTACGTTTAACACTTTTAACGCTTAATTTGTAAACAATTTGAACACTTACATATGTTTAACACTTATTTGTTAACTGTTACTTTTAAACACTTAACATTTTTTAAAAGTAACACAACACTTATTTTCCAGGGAAAGAGAGCTGCTTTGAGCGTGTGGCCCAGAGGTTCGGCCGGCGAGCAGTGTACGTGGTCATAGGGGACGGAGTGGAGGAAGAGTCTGTAGCCAAGAAGGTGAGACGCACATGTAACCAGGAAAAAGGGGTGGGGGTACACAAGATATTACCCCCTGCCTTATTTTTCATGCTAGGAAGTCAGATTAAATCGAATATGCACCCACACATTATTTGACGCGTTTGCTTGTTATTATTTGAAAAAAACAAAATAATGTTTATATCCTGCAGGTTGAAATTGTGTTCGGTATTATTTTGACTGAACCCTCTCCAACACTAAGATTGTATTAGCTCGCCAAGCTTAGGCGAGCTAATACAACCGAACAATAATAGCCAGCTAGTTACATTAGTCAGTGTTCAGCTAGTTACATTAGCTACCTAGTTTAGCCAGTGTTCAGCATTTAAAACATTTCTGTTTGTGTCTTTCAGTATCTAGTTTAGCCAGTGCTCCACATGTTAAACATGTCCTTTTGTACCTTGCAGTAGCTAGTTTAGTCAATGTTCTAAACATGTCTGTTTGTGTCTTGCAGAAGAACATGCCTTTCTGGAGAGTGTCGTGTCGGCCTGACCTCGAGGCTCTAAGTCATGCACTGGAGCTGGACTACCTCTAGTGGGCGCTATAACAATCCCATCATGCCTTTAGCCAGTTCCTGCCTGGTGATGCCGCTTCCTGTCCAATGGACCAATTGGGTTGAGGGCGGCGACGATTCACCACCACACAAAAGCAAAGAATGACGGACCAATCTTTGTATCAGCAGGGAATCGCAATTGTTACTGGAAATTTTACATGTGCTTTCACACGTTCACACAGGGACTTTTACATGTGAAAGGTATCCCACTTTGGAACTTTAGAGCGTTGCACTGAAAATAATGACCAAGGTCAGGGATGGGCAACTGGTGGCCTCAGCAGTTTCTCTTGTTATGTCAATTAGCCCATATCAGCTCAAATGTTTTAGATTGGTAAGTTCGTCTAGCGGTCAGCTATCTAAACCAGCAATCATGGTTTAATTACCGGCCCGGGGGCCACCATTGATTTTGTTAGTCAGTCTCACTCAGATATCATATTAAATACTGCAAACATTTCTCTCCAGCCTATGGCAAAATGTGTAGAATTACAAAAATGTTGCTGTAAAACAGCAAATGTTCTTCTCCGCCCATGGCAAAATGAGTAGAATTGCAGGAAATGTGTTACAAAATCGCTAAATCTTCTTTCCGCCCCATGGCAAAATGTGTAGAATTGCAGGAAATGTGTTACAAAATTGCTAAATCTTCTTTCCGCCCCATGGCAAAATGTGTAGAATTGTAGCAAACTTTCTTTAAAGCTCCACATTTTCTCTACGCCCCATGGCAAAATGTGTAGAATTGCATGAAATTAACTATAAAACGTTAAAACAATGTCTCTCCGCTGTCAAGAGGAGGGCTGCTAAAATGCTTTGCTATCAATGTGGTTGGTGTGACCCGAAAGCAACTACCATCCCTCATAATGAGTTCAGTTTTTTGTGTCCCCCAGACCCATCAAAGTTGCCCATGCCTGACCTAGGTGATCTACAGTTGAAGTCGGAAGTTAACATACACCTTAGCCAAATACATTTAAACTCTATTTTTCACCATTCCTGACAATTAATCCTCGTAAAAAATCACCGTCTTAGTTCAGTTAGGATCACCACATTATTTTAAGAATGTGAAATGTCAGAATAATAGTGGAGAGAAAAAAAAAAATCAGCTTTTATTTCTTTCATCACATTCCCAGTGGGTCAGAAGTTTACATACACTCAATTAGTATTTGGTAGCATTGCCTTTAAATTGTTTAACTTTGGTCAAACGTTTCGGGTAGACTTCCACAAGCTTCCCACAATAAGTTGGGTGAATTTTGGCCCATTCCTCCTGACAGAGCTGCTGTAACTGAGTCAGGTTTGTAGGCCTCCTTGCTCGCACACGCTTTTTCAGTTCTGCCCACAAATTTTCTATAGGTTTGAGGTCAGTGCTTTGTGATGGCCACTCCAATACCTTGACTTTGTTGTCCTTAAGCCATTTTGCCACACCTTTGGAAGTATGCTTGGGGTCATTGTCCATTTGGAAGACCCATTTGCGACCAAGCTTTAACTTCCTGACTGATGTCTTGAGATGTTGCTTCAATATATCCACATAATTTTCCTCCCTCATGATGCCATCTATTTTGTGACGTGCACCAGTCCCTCCTGCAGCAAAGCACCCCCACAACATGATGCTGCCACCCCCGTGTTTCATGGTTGGGATGGTGTTCTTCGGCTTGCAAGTCTCCCCCTTTTTCCTCCAAACATAACGATGGTCATGATGGCCAAACAGTTCTATTTTTGTTTCATCAGACCAGAGGACATTTCTCCAAAAAGTACGATCTTTGTCCCCATGTGCAGTTGCAAACCGTAGTCTGGCTTTTTTATTGGTGGTTTTGGAGCAGTGGCTTTCTTCCTTGCTGAGCGGCCTTTCAGGTTATGTCGATATAGGACACGTTTTACTGTGGATATAGATACTTTTGTACCTGTTTCCTCCAGCATCTTCACAAGGTCCTTTGCTGTAGTTCTGGGATGGATTTGCACTTTTTGCACCAAAGGACGTTCATCTCTAGGAGACAGAACGCATGTCCTTCCTGAGCGGTATGACGGCTGCGTGGTTCCATGGTGTTTATACTTGCGTACTATAGTTTGTACAGATGAACGCGGTACCTTCAGGAGTTTGGAAATTGCTCCCAAGGATTTTTTTGGCTGATTTCTTTTGATTTTCCCATGATGTCAAGCAAAGAGGCACTGAGTTTGAAGGTAGGCCTTGAAATACATCCACAGGTACACTTCCAATTGACTCAAATGATGTATATTAGCCTATCAGAAGCTTCTAAAGTCATGACATTTTCTGGAATTTTCCAAGCTGTTTAAAGGCACTGTCAACTTAGTGTATGTAAACTTCTGACCCACTGGAATTGTGAAACAGTGAATTATAAGTGAAATATTCTGTCTGTAAACAATTGTTGGAAGAATGACTTGTGTCATGCACAAAGTAGATGTCCTAACTGACTTGCCAAAACTATAGTTTGTTAACAAGAAATTTGTGGTTGAAAAACGAGTTTTAATCACTCCAACCTAAGTTGATGTAAACTTCCGACTTCAACTGTAAGTGCATTTAGTCCTTACGTGGGGGATGATTAGTTAATTTTTTTGTTGTGTGCTCACTTTTCTTATTAGGAATGGGATAGAGGAAATTGTTAAGATAAGAGATCTTCTAGTAGACACTACCAGCAAGTTATTAAAGATAAATCCTACCTTGACTTGATCTTTTCACATGGCTTTTTTGATATATTGTACATTTCTATTACAACTATGGCCCCAATAGTAGCTGTCTCATTCAGCAGGTTATTGATTCATTCATAGTCTAAATATTTATATTTTTTTACCTATAATTTGTGACCTACGGTATTTATTGATCAGTTCAGTTATGCCTGATCAAAATGATATTGTAGATGAAAATACAAAATCAGTCAAGTGTCCAATCACAAAATTATGAGCTGAGACCCAAAAGAAAGAAATGGGAGAGGATTTTCGCAAAACCTACCAGCGACAATTATCCAAAAATGAAGATAGCAACCATTTTCTGATTTTACCATACCATTTGATTCATAGTCCATTGACCCATGATATGTCATAAATCATTTAATTGAATATTCTATTGATTTGCAACAAACACACTTATGCAGTCAATCTAAACCGGATAAAATACTTCCAATCCTACCGGAGATGACTGTTTAATGTTATCTAATATACCAAAGATTAATACTCAAAAATCTTATCCATTCCATGCCATTCTTTGAAAAAAAAGTGGTAAAAGCCAACTCTGCATCCTTCATTTGCAACTAAGCAAAGAGGTTCAGAAAGACAGACAGAAAGACAAACAGACAAAGCAACCTGACAAAGCACAAGGAAATCATATACTTAACTTAAGAAATATAAATTCCTTGTGAAAAGTCTTTTTAGCGTATACGTTTGTCATGGAGAGGACTTAGGGCTCTATTCAATCCGCATCGCGGAAGTTCAGCTTTAAAGCGTGACTGAAATTTAAAGGCAATGTTCCTGCTTTAGCGGGGATTGCATTCACAATGGGTCGGCTCAATCGTAAATGACCTTTACATTTCTATCCCAGAATATGTAACACTTCAGGTTTACAGATTGAATAGAGCACTTAGTCTGGTGATTGAATCTTATTCTGTTTCTTGAATTGATGGGTGTACAATTGTTGTTATCTTTCTCCATGAATGTTTATATAGCCTGTATGTAATGAAAATGGTATGATTGTCTTTGGACATGCATGTGCCTATTACACTGCCTGTCAGCTTAGCTATGATTTGTATATAAGGTTTTATTGTTGATTTGTTTTGACGGACAATTCTAATAGATTAATAAAGATAAATTAATTACATTCTGAGAAAAGTGTATCTTATTTAAGATCGAATTGCTCACTGACTACACATTTTAACTGTATTCCAGAATTTTCAGCTATTAGGTCATTTGACGTCTACTTTTGCCTTCAGAACACCCTCAATTTGTCGGGCATGGACTCTACGTGTCGAAAGCGTTCCACAGGGATGCTGGCCCATGTTGACTCCAATGCTTCCCACAGTTGTGTTCTTGAGACACTCAAACAGGTGTGACTCCCACCTACTACCATATCCCATTCAAAGGCACTTAAAATATTTTGTCTTGCACATACACAATCCATGTCTCAATTATCTCAAGACTTAAAAATACGTCTTTAACCTGTCTCCTCCCATTCATCTACACTGATTGAAGTGGATTTAATAAGTTACATCTGTCACACCGTGATCTGTTTCACCTGTCTTTGTGATTGTCTCCACCCCCCTCCAGGTGTCGTCCCATCTTCCCCATTATCCCCTGTGTATTTATACCGGTGTTCTCTGTTTGTCTGTTGTCAGTTCGTTTTGTTTCGTCAAGCCTACCAGCGTTTTCCCCTCTGTTCCTGTCTCTCGATTGTTCCTGTTTTCCCGGTGTTGACCTTTACTGCCTGCCCTTGACCTGTCTTTTGCCTGCCCCTGTTGGATTAATAAACTGTTGTTACTTCGACGTTGTCTGCATCTGGGTCTTACTTGAAATGTGATAACATCAATAAGGGATCAGCTTATGTCATAGAAAGAGCTTAATGTTTTAATGTTTTTTGACATTGGATAAAAGTAGAGACTCAGAGCTACAAAATTGTATATCATGCACTGCATTTGAGGAAACAACGGGAAAGTAATTCTGCTTTTGAAAGTTGATCAACTTGTAAACTCACTTTTGAGAAAACCGTCTTTCAATGTTATGGGTCAACTATTGGAGAGCCCTTCTTTGTCTACACCCATTCAGCATTGTTCGCACCCTTTTAAGCCTTAGCCCCACCCATCTCTTTAAAGGTTGATCCAACTTCCTAACTTGCCAGCTACTTCCAGATATCTAAGAGAGAGAGAGAGAGAGAACAGCTCACTTAATATTACTCGCCCTATTGCTCTATCTGTGGTTTCACGTTCAGAGCGCACACTGGACGCTCTGGCCAATAAGTAGGGTTGTTCCGAAAGCTCTGACCTCACAACTACAGTCAAGCACCCAAGCTAACTGGCTAACATTGTGTGTCTGGAAGTAGCTAGCCAATGAGAGAACACCCCACTCAGACCATTTTACTCGCCCTAGCAGAGCTGGTTAGGCTTTTTTCATGTTATCCAGAGAGTTGGTGACTGTAACTGTGCTGCTGGCAACAATTCAATTACGCTTTGTTGCCGACGTTTACTGACACCGGACATATTCAACTGGTGTTATTCTGCGCTCTGGCACACTAAGACGATAGTCTTTTGCTAAGAAATGTAGCTAGATAGCTAGTTAGGTAAACAATGAATCCCAACGCATGAAGTAATGTTAGTTAGCGAGCCAGCTAGCTAACAGTACACTTTAACTTGAAATTAAAACACTTTGTCAAAATTAGAGTGGAGTCTTTTGTTAAGACATGTAGCTAGCTAGCTAAACAATGGCCCATTATCACAACTCATGACGTTACTACCCTGCATGAATCTGCAGGTAGCTAACCAACCAGGTTATATGGCTATAACTAGTCAAGCAAATGTGTCTGAGATACGAAGAATAAGATCATACACATAGCGATAGCTAGCGACCCAGCCAGCTAACGTTAGCTAGCTAACAGTACACTTGAAATTAAACCACTTTCTGTCAAAATTAGAAACGTGTAATATCTGAAAATATAACCAGTATACATCGTGGTTGGACACATCTCCTATCTGATGCCATGCATGGTTGCCTTAGTTTGACAAAGTAATCCAGACTGGTGTTTTCTCCATCTCCTTAGCTATCATACTCGAATTCCAATGATTTCAAAACTCGGTCCTCCAGAAAGTGGAGAGCATACACATAACGTTAGCTAGTAAGCCAGCCAGCCAGCTAACGTTAGCTAGCTAACAGTACACTTTAACTTGACATTAGGTTTATGCAGTTGTACTAAACGTTTTTTTTTAAGCCGCGTTCGACACGATTACCTAAACATACTGACCAGCTCCAATAGACAGACACGTGCTATATGGTAGACCAATCCAAACTCATCTCTCGGCATGTCCAACCCACTCATTATCTCAGCCAATCATGGCTAGTGGGAAGGTTGCTCCCTTTTCTGTGGCTGAACCAACTAGGCTTCGTAATTTAACAATTTTATTCGCATTTACAGATGGCATATGAGTTTGATATTAACGCACATGAAAGTTCACGTGTTCGAGAAGGCATTTCTGCCAAAAAAACGCATTTTGCTAAAAAAAAAATGTTTACGTTCAAACAGCTCTCCTGTGAAGTCGTTACTTGCGATATACGCCTAGTTTCCTGAGTCGGGTCACATATTTCCATGAAATCTGTACACCACCAGGGTACAAAGATTGTCTTAGGGTAATTTTTGACCCGGCAGTTCTACAAATATTTACACACCACAAAAAAACACACACACATACAATGAGAAATTGAGATTATGTGTGCTACTGATTGAAATCAGCCAGCAGCTCCTGAAGAAGAAGATCACCATGGTTGGCACAGTAAGAAAGAACAAGCCTGAACTCCCCCCTACACTCCTCGCAACAAGGGGGAGAGAGGCCTTCTCATCAAAGTTTGCCTTCACCCCCACCACCACTCTAGTTTCTTACCTCCCAAAGAGGAACAATAATGTGGTCCTCCTGAGCACACTGCACAAAACAGCTGAGATCAGTGATCATGAGGACAGGAAGCCAGCCATCATTCTGGACTACAACCACAACACAGGAGGCGTGGACAACCTGGACACGGTGATTGGAACTTACAGCTGCAGGAGGATGACTGCCCACTGACCCCTGGTCATCTTCCATAACATCATTGATGTGTCCTCATACAATGCCTTTGTGATCTGGAACAAGATCAACCCTACCTGGATGCCTGATTGACGGAACAAGAGTAGGGTGTTCCTGGAGCAGCTGGGAAAGGCACTTGTAACCCCACACATTCAAAGAAGGGAGCGCCTCCCCCGCACAGCAGCCTCTGCAGCGCTTGTGAAAACTGTTCAGGGGGCTGAATCTTGTCCTGATCCACCTGAGACTGCAGCTGGGGCAGGCAAGAAGAGATGCCAATTCTGTCCCCCAAAGAAGGACTGTAAAACAAATACTATGTGCTGCACATGTGAGAAATACATCTGCAAAGTCCATGCACACACTTGCATACTGTCCTACATGTGCTTATTAGAGTTGATAGATTTATGTTCTTCACGTTTTTGTTTAGTATCTATTATCTTATTCATTGTTGTTGTTTATACACCTTGTGGTTGTGGGCAATGGTTAAAAAAATGGGAGAAGACTAGTATTTTGTAGTTGAATTCCTCATTGTACATACAGTATATAAGAATATATCACTATGTTGCTTAAAAGTTCAAGACTGTTATTGTTCCCCTTCAATAAAATGCATTCAAAACTACTTTCTGCACATTTCTGCTACTTTCTTAGGCTATGCAAGTACTATCTCTTGCTATAAAATGTATGTTTACACCTATGCAGTACCTTTAGCAACAATAATAATAAATCTCTACTTTAGTAAAGAAAACAATTATGACAGGTGTGTTGTAATAAAAACGAGTGGTGTCCACTGATTAAATGCAGTCTTTCTGCATTGTGAAGAGGAACAACCCAGATATTCACAAAGTTTGTGATGAATGACAAGCATTTCACTACACTCGCATTAACATCTGCTAACCATGTGTATGTGACAAATAAAATTTGATTTGATTTGAGGTTGTTCCTTCATGCAAAATAGATTTGGAGTTTAAAATTTAATTAAGCTGCTTTATTTTAGGGGTTTAGTGAAGGCGGGTCATTTTTTACTACACAACGGTTAAGTTTCTATCGCACAATCTGTAACATTTCAGACCTTAACTGAATGTACATTTTTCTGACATTGAACTATCCCATGAGAAGACAGCACAATAACTTTTATTTCAAGATGCCATGATTGAACAAATTGAAGACAAATAGAAAAAAATGATGCACTCATATTCAACCAGAACGCATTCAAACCAAATAATAATTTTGGAGAGGTTAGCGTACAGATACCTCAAGCAAATAAAATGATTAGGTCATGTATTTAAACTAACTTAGATTTTTTTGATTGTCAGGAATAAAAATGAGAAAATGTGGGCCAATAGCACCCCCAAGTGGATGCTTACTGCACTGATCTCAATCAATCAAATGTCTCATTTTGCAGGGCTCTGGCAGTGCTCCACCTGCTCCTCCTTGCACAAAGGCGGAGGTAGCGGTCCTGCTGCTGGGTTGTTGGCCTCCTCCACGTCTCCTGATGTACTGGCCTGTCTCCTGGTAGCGCCTCCATGCTCTGGACACTACGCTGACAGACACAGCAAACCTTCTTGCCACAGCTCGCATTGATGTGCCATCCTGGATGAGCTGCAGTACCTGAGCCACTTGTGTGGGTTGTAGACTCCGTCTCATGCTACCACTAGAGTGAAAGCACCGCCAGCATTCAAAAGTGACCAAAACATCAGCCAGGAAGCATAGGAACTGAGAAGTGGTCTGTGGTCACCACCTGCAGAACCACTCCTTTATTGGGGGTGTCTTGCTAATTGCCTATAATTTCCACCTTTTGTCTATTCCATTTGCACAACAGCATGTGAAATTTATTGTCAATCAGTGTTGCTTCCTAAGTGGACAGTTTGATTTCACAGAAGTGTGATTGACTTGGAGTTACATTGTGTTGTTTAAGTGTTCCCTTTATTTTTTTGAGCAGTGTATTTATAAAGCCCTTCTTACATCAGCTGATGTCACAAAGTGCTGTACAGAAACCCAGCCTAAAACCCCAAACAGCAAGAAATGCAGGTGTGAACTCAATAATGTTAGGAAATATTTTTCAAATGCCAACCACCAATTGTCTACCAATATATAAACCCATTTAAAAGTACAAGAAGTAAAAAAGAGCATAACATAAAAATGTTGTAAACATTTAAAGGTAATTTCCAATTAAGCCAACATATGGGTGCTCGGCGAGTGGATAATGTGCCTTTACCATCCGTCCTACTGGCGAACGTACAATCACTGGAAAATAAACTGGATGAGCTTCATTCGAGACTATCCTACCAACGAGACATTAATTAAGGCTTGAACAATTTTTTTCAATTTCCGCCTAAAATGACACACCCAAATCTAACTGCCTGTAGCTGAGGACCTGAAGCAAGTATATTGTGGAAGGACCACCAGAGGGCAGGCTGGGCTCACAGATAGTAGCCCAACAAGGCATGGGAGACAAGGTAACCAGAGGCAATCAAGCACAGCTGACGGTACTAATGAGATATTCTCCTTCCCCTATAAAGAGAGAGTATGGAACCAGCAGACCAGGGGAAAATACTATCTCTGGAAGATGGCCACCGAGACAGAGGAGCTATCCATGAAGAACCACTAAGACGATGACAATCCCGTGACTTTTGTTGTAGTTTAAAGATAATCGTATTGTGTTCCTGTTTGATCTGGAGAAGAAGATGTATGTTTTTTTCCCTTGGGAGATTTTCATTGATTATGTTGGAGTGTTTGTGGTGACCAAATGCCCTCAATAGAGAACTGTGTTCAATCAAGAAAACCTACTCCTGACTCGTTTGTTCCACCTTTCCGCTTTAGAGTGACGCCCAATTACTTGGTCCGCTCACAATATGCATATTCTTGATAACATTTGAAAGGAAACACATTGAAGTTTGTGGAAATGTGAAATTAGTGTAGGAGAATTTAAGACAGATCTGGTAAAAGATAATACAAACAAAAAAACATGCGTTTTCTATATATTTTTTGTTCCATCATCTTTGAAATGCCAGAGAAAGGCCATACATTGAGATTGGATTCTAGGTGTGATTTAGATTTTGTCCACAAGATAGCAGCAGTGTTTCAGAGTGATCTAGTGAAGAATTACATCACTACACAAAATGTTGTATCAAGTCCGCCAGGAGTTTTCCCAAATGTGCCAATTTATACATTTTCAAGTACATAACTATAGAGAACATACAAAAATGCTACAGTAATAAAACATTTAAGTTTACACACTCCCAGGAATGTCATACATGATGGATCATTATGTACCCTACAGAAAATACACTAACCTTCACACATCTGCAGTGGTTGCTCAACTAAAAGTTTTGAGATTATGCTGCGGGATTTAGAGGTCATTTGTGGTTTAGCACGGTACCCTGCGTCACCACTTCATTGCTCCAGACCAGCGCAAGGGGGAGTTAGAGCACTGATTATGCTTTTGGGTCCCAAGGCGCTAATGTGTCTAACTGACAATGAATGGGTGACATAAACCAAATAGAAACTGATCATTGTGCACGACTTCAAAATTGAATTTCAATTAACTGAATGATGAGGATGAAAAAGGTGAATGAATTTAGAACAATAGTGTAAGAATTATTATTCCTCTGTCCCGGGAGAAATACACTTTCTTTTGTTACTACTCGTCAGTATTACTTACTAAAACTGTTGTTACACTAAAGTTTTTATTCTAAGAGAAATGTTCAATTATATTCCATGATATTCTTAAAATATGTGTTGACTGAATATAAGGAAGTGATGTCTGCTAAATAATCAAGTTGGCAGCGCAGTCATATAGCCTCGGCACCTACGTAAAGCTGAGTGACTCACTCATTCATGGCTTTGGATCACAATACAGCAGAGTGGCGCAGCGGTCTAAGACACTGCATTACAGTGTAAACTGTGTTGCTAAAGATGCTGGTTCGATACCCGTGCTGGCCATGACCGGGAGACAATTTTTTTAACAAAACAATTATATTTAATTTAGAATTATATAAAAGCAATAGGATTTGAAGCAATAGCCTACCCGCGTTAAACTCAAATATACTAATTGATTAAAAAAACTTTATCGATTGGAATCTTTAACAAGAGGAAGGGGGAAAGTATTATTATTATTAACCCTGTTTTACACAAGCGAAGCAGGCTGTGAATTCTGTAAACAACGTTTCTAGGATGGGCTTTTAGCAGGACAATATATATTGGTCATGTTGGTCATGGCTCCTGAGTGGCGCAGTGGTCCAAGGAACTGCATCTCAAGGCAAGAAGCATCACTACAGTCCCAGGCTGTATAACATCCGACCGTGATGGGGAGTCCCATAGGGCGGCGCACAATTGGCCCAGCGTCGTCCGGGTTAGGGGAGGGTATGTCCGGCCCGGGATGTCCATGTCCAAAAAATAGGCAAGGTAGGCTTTTGGTTTCTCTCCCTCTAAAAACAGAAATAAATATTTTGGCCTTCATTAATATTATTTGGCCTTTATTCAGATTACAACTGGTGACTTTCGGTTATTTGAAAACCAAATAATCTCCAAAATATCGTTCTTTTTTAAACAAGGATTTGAAAATGAGATCGTGAACTCTGCAAACAATGTTTCCAGTCCGAGAATGAGAATAGTAAATGACTGTAATTAATACATTCATTCAATGCATTGGATTGCAAAATAAGCCATTATGAGCCAGAGCTGAGAGGATCACCAAAACTAAAGGTATTTTGGTTTCAGTGCCTTTTCTTTAAAAAAAAAAGTAAACAGCCTATTAATGTGTAGGCATACTGTGTAATAAAATCGATAATTGTGTACTAAAAACGAGAATGTGTTTCTGCAGAGCATACAACCATGCCGACAACCATCCGTGGAGATCAGTGGACAAAGGGCTGGACAACGGACCGCACCGAAAAATGCATGGTTCAACAGAATAACAACTGCGATGGATCCCGAGGCGAATGTGGCTTCTTCATCAACATCTTTATGCTTTGGTTAATAAAATAATGATACAAATACTCTCACCAGCTTTGATCCATGCCTGGGCCTGCAGGACGCACATTTCTCTGTTTGTCAGACAAATCATTGGGTCAAAACTACAAAACAAGAGAACACACATGGTTAATGTTCTGAAAAAAATATATACACTACCGTTCAAAAGTTTGGGGTCACTTAGAAATGTCCTTGTTTTTGAAAGAAAAGCACATTTAGCACCTCGGACTCAGTGACTACCTACAGGGAGAAACTTTGTAACAGGGCATGGGAAAAAAGAGGGAGAATCATCAGGGCTAGTCGCATTAAAAGGGGTGGGAGATGTGGAAATGTTGGACGGCCAAGGAGACATGGCGGAGGCAAATAGGAATCCTGACTTTTAATGAAGTGATGATTAAAGAGCTCAGCCATGTGCTTCTTGTCAGTAATAACCACATCATCAACTTCAAGGGACATGGGCAGCTGTGAGGAGAAGGGTTTATTCTCCAGGTCTTTATCCGTTTTCCAGAACTTCTTGGGTTTAGAACCACAGAGAGAGAACTGCTCCTTAAACTAACTAAGTTTGGCCTTCCGGACAGCCTGAGTGCACTTATTTCTCATTTGCCTGAACGAGAGCCAGTCAAGTATGCGTGTGCCGAGCCTTTCGCCAAATGCAATTCTTGAGGTGGAGTAACTCTGCAAGATAACGGTCAAACCAGGGGCTGAACCTGTTTTTAATTCTCATTTTCTTTATGGGGGCGTGTTTGTTAACAATATCACTGAAAATATTTAAAAAATAAGGTCCAAGCTTCTTCGACAGAGGGGATCAAGCTGATTCTATACAAATTTACAGAAGCCAGGTCATGAAGGAAGGCTTGCTCATTAAAGTTCTTTAGCAAGCATCTATGACAAATCAGGACAGGACATTTCATTGAGCAGCCATTACGAACAAAGGCTGAAAAACAGTGATCACTAAGGTCATTACAGAAAACACCAGACTGATAACATCGAGGAGAGTAGCCTTTCTGGTTGTTTGGGGTCATACCTTGTGGGATTGGTAATAATCTGAGAAAGATTTAGGGAGTCCCATTGCTTTAGGACTTGGTCAGGTGGTTTAAGCATGTCCCAGTTTAGGTCACCTAGCAGGACAAATTCAGACTTAGTGTAAGGGCCAGGAGAGAGCTTAGGGCAGGTAGGGTACAGGCCGGTGCTGATGGAGGACGATAACACCCCACAACAGTCAACAAAAAGCAATTGAAAGTTGAATGCTTAAAACCAGTGAATCAAATTGTTTGGGGACAAACCGAGCAGTGAAGGTGATCCTTGGTAAAGATTGCCACTCCCCCACCTTTGGAAGACCTGTCTTGACAAAAAAGGTTATAGCCAGAAAGAGTGTTTTGAATACTGATGTTAACCTTTCTTAACCACGTCTCAGTAATGACCAACACATCTGGATTGGAGCTGTGAACCCACACCTTCAATTGATCCATTTTAGGTAATAAGCTTCTGGTGTTAAAGTGCAGAAAACTCAGGCTTTTACGAGAGCAGAAATCAGTGAAAGAGATCAGCGCACAAGTCAGAATTGGGGCTAGCAACAGTAGATGGGCCAGAGTGTACATGCACATTTCCAGATATCATCAACAGTAATACAATCAAGGCACGGCAGAGGACAGGGAGAGCTCTGCAGTGTTGATTTATGAAATTTGAATGTGCATTAGATGACAACAGGATCATATTATACAGCAATTTCATCAGGTAACATGAATACAAAGCCAACGAGAGGTGGTTAGAATAGAATGGGGGTCAAAATTCTGTGTAACCAATAGAGAGCCAAAGTCCTGAGTGTGGGAACAAACATAGTCTGTCCCACGATAGTGTAAACAAGAAAGTTCATAGTCAACAAAGCATGCAGGAGTCATGAGACAAATAACAAAATGCACAAGAAAAAAATAACGACTTGGGGCTAGCCATTGGAAGTTGAGTCACTCACCCCAACAGTGCCTGTGTGCTCGAGGCGAGCGAAAGCTCGGTAGAGAGGGGGGAGTGTGGTGGGGGTACTTGTACCAGACAGGGGTAGACAAGCCAGGGCAGACGGTGAACAGATCGCCAGGTGGAATCCAAGCAGCAGTGCAGCGGAAGTAGGTGTCACACCCACTTGGGAGAAGCTTTATTTCTGGAGGCAGATTTCTTGGGAACATTGATGAACCCCATAAAGTGCTATTCAATGGCAACACCATTGTATTGCACACACAGTGTATGATACAGCTGTTCAGTATGGTTTATATCTGGCGTGTAGTCCATGATGACAGCAAATAATTGTACCTTATTAATCTTCTCAATTCCCTCTATGGTTTTATGTGCAACCAGAGTTATAAGTTCATTTTTGATACTCTTGCTAAGATAACAGTCACTTATTTCCTGATTTTCAAACTTTCTCAAACGTTCACTCATTACAGGGTCAAATTGTGCCATTAACTCCACCTGCCAGTGATTTACCTCAAGTGCCATTAACTCTTGGTTGATTACGTCAATGATTGTGCATGTTTTCAATCTTTCCGCAAGGTGTCGCCAACTCTCCATGTTTTGTAAATGCTCAGTATAACACTCATGTGCTTCTAAATTGGTCCTGATATTCTTCCAGTAACAAAAACCATCACTGCTCAAATAAGTCACTTTTTCCAAAAATGCGACAACAAAAACAAAAAGCTGCATCAGCTCTACTTGAATACAGAAGCCATGTCTATGTGAAATATATATTTTTTCATAGTTGTCACTACTAAATCTTCAAGGGACTGGGTCCCCACTTTGAGGGAATACAATATCTCTGATCTGTTTTGATCCCTTTTTGACAAGATCACACCTATGTTTGTCAGACAGCACCTCCGGCCACAGTGCCTCAGGCTTCTAAATACCTAACCCTGGGATAGAGTTGTATTTTTCAGTGGGACAATTACACTCATTTTAATGCCAAAGACTCACCAGAATGTTTTCCCAAGAGGTGTTGAGTGTTCCTGAGGAGTCGAGTCTGTCCTGTTTTAAATCTGCTTGAAAGTGTGGGACAAGGTTTGAATATTGCTGTCCAGCAATGATTCCTAACCACATTTACTGAGCTTAATAAGCAATTTTGAGAAAAACAATGGATATACACTATATGTACACAAGTACGTGGACACCCCTTCAAATTAGTTGATTTGTCTATTTCAGCCTCCGCCATTGCTGACAGGTGTATAAAATCGAGCACACCGCCATGCAATCTCCATAGACAAACATTGGCAATAGAATGGCCTTACTGAAGAGCTCAGTGATTTTCAACGTGACATTGTCATAGCATGCCACCTTTCCAACAAGTCAGTTAGTCACATTTCTGCACTGCTGAAACTGCCCCGTCTAGGAGCAACAACGGCCCAGCCGCAAGGTGGTAGGCCACAAAAGCTCACAGAACGGGAAAGCTGAGTGCTGAAGCAAGTAGCGGGTAAAAATCGTGCACAAAGCGAGGTCCATACATAAATGATCGGTGTGAAAGAACTTGACTGGCCTGCACAGAGCCCTGACCTCAACCCCATCGAACACCTTTGGTATGAATTGCAAAGCCGACTGAGAGCCAAGCCTAATCGCCCAACATCAGTGCCCAACCTCACTAATGCTCTTGTGGCTTAATGGAAGCAAGTCCCTGCAGCAATATTCCAGCATCTAGTAGAAAACCTTCCCAGAAGAGTGGAGGCTGTTATGGCAGCAAAGGGGGGACCAACTCCATATTAATGCTCATGATTTTGGAATGAGATGTTCAATGAGCAGTTGTCCACATACAGTACTTTTGGTCATGTAGTGTATGTTGCCCTAAGACTTGTACAGAGTTGGTAGTATCTTATTCAAAATTATTTATTGCTGTTATTTAGGACCGGTGTTATGGGTGGACGGGCAACCGTACCTCGTTGCCCGTCAAAATAAAATATTTAAATATTGATAATTTATTTGACGAGACGCTCGCCGACAGAAAGACATCAATCTCATTTGAAGCATCCGAGTGAGCGAAATAGCACCCCTCTGTCTCACTATGTGTAGACCATGTTAAATACATGCTTAATCATGTGGACAAGTATCCTGCCTCTATTGTGTTTTGGAGAAAATGGGGGTCATGTTAGCAGTAACTGAAACCAAGGTAAATAAAAGCCATTTTTCTCAGTTCCACGCTATGAGCAGTTACTTCCTTTCGCTCACTCAGATACTTTCTCCTGTGATTTAGTTTCAGTAGAGAGGAAGAGGCAAAGCGAGAGGGCTTACTCTCGCCAAAATCTGTCCAGTATAACCCCAATGCATTTCTATAGGAATAATATACAGACCTAAGCTTGTCTCCTGCCTTCCCGCCTCTGGGACAAAGACTCCCATTGTCAGGGCGGAGACATGAGCATCTCGCCATTACATACGGACCTCTAGTTTCCACCTCTTGCAAATTGGAAAGGAAAGTTGGCGAGTGAATAGTGCACTGTTAGGATTCTGGATTGCCCTAAAGTAAATTCATGTTTTGCCAAAATTCTATAATTACTCCTGTCCAGGGTCGAAAATCTGATATCAACTTTGGAGGGGACAATTACATGACATTTTCTCAAGAGAAATTCCTGAGGGGGACACCAAAGGTAGAGCTGTAACACATAGCCTACGTTGTAATACGTTAAATGTATATTGTGGAACCATAATTACTACAACTGGATAATTGATATTTAAATCATTATAATACTACTACAAATAATAGTTATAGCAGTGTTCCTTATCAGTCCAGTATGTATGCAGGTATTTGTATTTATAACCAGCAATACCAAGAAAGGCCAGTAGGTGGCAATGGTACTGTACACTGTGTATGGGTGCAGTTTCCATAAATACAATGAGCATCGTGCGATCTCACAAAGTTGGTCTCAGTATTGTGCAGTGAAATGTTTAGGCATTCCAGCGCTCCAAGAACAGCAGAGGCAAGTGTGAGGCCCAACACAGTCTTGCTTTTGCTGAAGTGCTCAAATAAGCCACTGGCAGTTGAAGCTGTCTTGGATGCAGTTTTTGCCATCTCCTCTAGGCTGTTTAGTACCCACTCATACTGCCCTAGCACAGCTCTAATAGCAGTATTCCGCACAGTCCACCTTGTTGGACATAGGGGTTTCAGGGTGGTGAGATGTGTATCTTCGGACATGGCAATTGATTCAAACATGTTCTTAAACTTTCCTGACTGGACATAGAGGACACCTAACTGATGGACCCAAGAAAGGGAATCCCGGATCAGTGGGGAGGCTGAGCAGCCAGCCTGTGTAATCAGATTTACACAGTGTGCTCCACAATGCACATAGAGGGCTAATGGCTGCTGCCTCCTCACAATTGCCTGTGCACCTGTGTATTTTCCTGCCATGTTTGAGGCACCATCGTAACTCTGCCCACGTAAGCCAGACATGGGCAAATTGAGCCTCAACAACACATCAGCTGCCACTTTCGCAATGCCCTCGCCTGTTGTCTCCGACACCCTGTGTAGCCCAATAACCTCCTCGTGAGGGACAAGGTCATGGTCAACATAACGCAGGCAGACACTCTCCTGTTCAGCACCAGAGACATCTTGAGTACCATCAACAATTACTGAAAATTGTACAATCGGAAGAGACCTAATCTCAGCTGCGATGCCTCGAATGACTGTTATGTTCATAATTTCATTCTGTGCTTTGGGGCCTGTGTACATTGTGGTATGGTCTGTTAACCACTTCAGTAAAATGGGATCATCCTCTTCTGCCCTATGTTTCAAAAGCTGGTATAAATTCCCACTGTCATCCGTGTGGCCTCTAAAGGCTTGTCCCTGTCTTGCTACATGCCGCACCAAACTAACAATTTTCATCAAACAATGCCTTGCGTCCTCCTGCTGTTTACCCCACTCGCTGGATCACTGGGCACTGATTGGATTTAGCTGCTGTGCTGTTACAGTTACAAAGTGGTGGGTTTGGCAGTTTTGATGTGCTGTGAATTGTACAATTGCTTTTCTCCAGTTCCTAAATCCTGCACTAATGAAGGCAGCATCCGCTCTTTGGTCAAAAGATGGCTGGCTTGAAAACGCTTGGCTACAGTGAAAACACAACACTCCTTTTATTGATGGATTATAATGTAGGCAGGGGAACTCGCAAAACCATCTCTTGAAACGTCAACACTGTTGACAAGAGTTTGCGGTTCTATAAATTGCGGGTGTGGGTGATATGCTTTTGTGCCATCACTGAGGTAACTGGACAATGCTGTGCCACTGTCCCCTAAATGGTGCTGCTGACAATAAGGTTGACACCTGGTCCTGCCGTGGCTGTGACATTGTCATCTGAAGTCTCTCTCCCTGGCTCTTTCCCTTTCACCACCCTCACTGACTCACAGTCTGTCTCCTAGAAAATAAATAAGGTGTTTGCTGTACTCCTAACTACCGGTACCCAAAACTAAACAATTAATCGCAACAGCAATACCATTGCCTTAAACAAATCGTGGTTCAGTCACCAGTTTAAGTTGAGCGTGGGGGTATCCATGTCATTGTCCAATTATGTCCCTATTTTACAAGTCTAAAAAAAGAGAGAACTCAAAATGTTGCCAAACAAAGACACAAACTTACCTGAGACTCCCTGTCTCTGCCAGTCTGTCCCTGCCTATCTGTCCCCAGCTCTGCTGCCTGTGTGCAATCCGTTGCCTGCTCTGTGTGACATAACTCCACATTTTAGAGGCCTTTTATTGTCCCCAGCACAAGGTGCATCTTGGTAATGGTCACGCTATTTAATAAGCTTCTAGATATGCCACACCTGTCAGGTGGATGGATTATCTTGGCAAAGGAGAAATGTTAACATGGATGTAAACAAATTTGTGCACAACATTTGAGAGATAATGACATCATCATGAAACATTTCCATTAGCATTTCACCTCTTTCTTATGAACATTTTATCAACTAGTATTTGAGATATTAGGCTACTGGTTCTTCCTTTGCGTTTTGGTGTACTGAAAAATTCTCTTGATATCTGTCTTTATTCTGCCACGTTTCTACCTGGCTGGCTGGCTACACACACATACAGTGTGCAGGTTATTTACAGTAGGAGATGGGCTTCTATCATATATTATCGTCTATCATTCTATAATGGGCTTCGATCTATCAGGTAGCTAGTCAGCTAGCATATGTTAAACGGATTGCAGTGACAAGGGTTCACCATTTAAGCTACAACCTTTTGTAATTGTAATATAGTTTATGTTTTAGTTTTATATTGACTGGCTTCCCACAATAGCTGAATTTGCAGAGCTAGCGAGCGCCAATTCGATTTCTGTGGTGTTTGATATCTTTGCTATTGTCAGTTTACGCCAAGATCGGCACACAGGTGCTTCAAAGTCCCCTAGCGACAATTTAGCTTTTGCAACGAGACCATTAAAGACATTTAAGACAATGCTAGAAGAGAGTGTAGTTCTGTTCAGTTTATCGCTAACCTTATCACAGGGACTTCGAAGAACTACGCTGCATGCTGGTCTTGGAATAAACTGACGATAGCAAAGATTCCATCTTTGACGACGCCGCATAAATGGAATAGGTGCTAGCTAGCTTGATAGTTAATGTTTGCTTTAGTTTGCTCCATCGGTTTGCTCGCTAGCTCTGCAAATTAAACTATTGTGTGTGTGTGAACCCTGCCAACATAAAACAAAATTGCTATGGTGCGATTGACTGGATTAACCTTGAGTGCCTTTCAGACGGTAGACACAAACCCTCTGTCACCTTGCCAGCTAAGGAACACTACGTTGCATTGCTAGCTTTTCTCATTGACTCGAATTCAAACAGCTGCAAACACTGGTTGATGTTACTGTAGCTAGCTAGAAATCGTCAGCTAACCGCTAGCTAACATAAAGAGTGACCTGTAAATCAATGCAGCAAAAATGAAGACTTGTGACGGTTATAAATGTGTTTTATTGTATTGAGTGGTAGAAGTAAAGAAATGTCTAACATATCCTTTGTTTGAACTACTTACTGGAGGTCAGCCACCAACGACAGACTTGTCAGATTCCCACACATGCAGTGTACTAACATCCGGTGCCACTGTTGAGGGCTGGGGGGGCAGTGGATCAAACCATTGTGAGGCAAAGGGCGGGGGTTTGCAAACTTTTGAAACTTAAAAACGCGCTATTAACTGTCTGTAATAAGCACAAGTGCTTTCATTGCGTATTATTAATATTATTGAAATTATATAGTTATGTTTACAATTATATATTGGGTGTGACAAATCATATTCCCCCGTCCCCCCTGGGATTTCAGCCTATGCTACTGTCTACATAAAATCATTCAAAATAGTTAGAAACAAATAACGTTTTTCAACCATCTACAGAAGGACTAGTAGCTATGCACTACAGTTTGGGGGTTATTTAGCCAGGAGATTACATAGGAAGTATCCAAATACTGACTAGCTGATGTGGTTATGGTAAATATTTTCCCAAGTTTCTCTGTTTAAAAAAGTGTTTTAAAAATATTTATTACATATGACTGTATTAAAATACCTGGTTTGTAGAAATACTAAGAAGATATTGAGGTGATGAGGATGTGGTTTCACTTGACAATAAATCTGTCTTTAAGTGATCTACAATACAGGACAAAGATGAAGACTTCAACTTGTAAGCTTTGTCACTCAGAATTCATTTATCTGATTTGTATACAGATTTGTATAAAAAGTAGTTGCATTTGATAAAAACTAAATTCAATAGACTTGAAACAAACTGAAAACAACCCAAATGAAACAAACAAAATGAAACCTTAACTTGTTCACAGGCCAATGTCAATTGAACAATTAAACCTCATTCTATGTAAAGTCATAAGTGACTATTCAGGTATTGATTACCAACCATACATTAAAATGTTTTTAAAAAATCAACAAAAAATCAATATAATAAACATCAAACAACAAAGAAAGTTATTATACGAAAGAAAGAAATACATGTTTTAGTTAAAAATACATAAATATAAATAATATATATAATACTTAATTTGTACATGAAATTCCTACCTGAAATACAAGTATATTTATTAGCACCACCTGAATCACTGCAAAATGACTAAGCTGACTTCACAGAGATCATTCTGTAGCCTATAATTTTTGCAGAGTTGTTTTTGAGGACGAGAGTAGCCTGCAACATCTTTTTTCCCACCATCCTCGGAATGAAACCGACGCTCCTCTCCATAGTGCCCCCTGGCTTTAACAGTTGAATACTGCAAGATAGGAAGGCATTTTTATGTTAGGTATTTGTCTGAATGACGCAACATATGAATTGACAAGACTGGTTATTCATGTGAAGGTTAGGTGAATGGGGGTTAAAGGGGTAGTTCACCCAATTACAAAATTACATATTTGTTTCCTTACCCTGTAAGCAGTCTATGGACAAGATAAGACACTGGCAGCAATCCAGGCTTTGGTTTTGTTTACCTATCTTTCCATGTCAATAGCCCGCTTACAGGATAAGGAAATCAATATGTCTATTTGTAATTTGAGTGAACTATCCCTTTGAATCTAGTGAAGTTAATCTACAGCGTAACATCTCATAATGAAAATGTTGAAGTGCAAAGAGTTTACAGAATGTAGTTTTGCCTCTAAATCTTGTAAAGTTCCCCTGTGGATATCACTCACATTGCCGTGGCTCATATTGCCATGGCACCAAGTAACCATGTACAGTATAGTTACAGCCTTTAGATAAGAGTTTCAATTGTTTCTCCAAATGATCTTATACTGGCGCTTAGGTTTACACAGCGTTACGTTCTGTCCTTGACTAACCATACAAATATTTAAGGACTTATACCTTACGACTATGCCACTCCTTGTGTTTGCACATTCTTTTGCCAATGCTCAATGGAATGCACATTTTTGTTGTTGTTGGCAGTTACCATCACTGCCTGCCGTCACTCCTTACGTAAGAAATGTTTTCGAGTTGACGTCTGAGACACCCAAGAAGGAAACACATTCAAAGAACACTTAAAGAACATGTTCTTACCTTGAGTGCATTTCCCCCTCGATCAAACCAGAGCCAGTCACGGTTAATAGGCCGCTCACAGGTACAGAGAAGGGGTTGCAGAAGACTACGAGGGCTGTGTGCTCCTTGTGTGGCATGACGGAGTCTTCATCTGCAATCTAAAGAATAAAAAAGGTTAAAGCTATGTCCTTCGTCTGCACACATAGTACACAGGATGTTATCAACCCATTTGTTTTAGGTATAAAACAAGTAATGGACCTATTTCACATAGCAAATCACTGTCTAAACATAGCTATATTGTTTAGTCTAGGACTTAATTGCTTGAATGTTGACGCAAGATGTATAACAGACGTTCAAATACCCTGTGTGAAGTTAATTTGGTGTGTAGAGACTTTCTGAAGAGATGTCTGTACCTGTATGGAGAGTTGAGGGCTGGTGATGTTGAACTCCTCTGAGGCCAAGACTCTCTCCCGAGTGCACTCGTCCTCCATGACCACAGCCAGGTTGACCAAGTCATCTCCCATCAGAGACTCATACTGGGCATGGTCGATCAGGTGATGAATGGCCTTATCTGGAGGGAGGGCGAGGGAGAGGGAGAAAAAGTGAGGGGGGAACCAATTAGTGAATACATGAGGTAGGTTCAACAAAATGGTATGGTGTCCCTGAATTGTTCCATATGACCAAAGACAGAATTTTAAGGAAAATTACTACTTTTAAGTGGTATAGTAGGCATGTCAAGAAATACAACACATTTCATTTCATAGATCTGTGTGGAGGGAGTACAGTATCTTTAGGGTGCTAGCCATATGACATTATGCGCCAATATTAACGTTAGCGATGCGTTAAGGTTCCTACCTTCATGCGGCGCTATCCGGATGACGTTATGGACCTCCCAGAAGGTGTCTGAGGGACTACGGTTGTACTCCTTGGTCTGAGCGTTGACATGCTCCCTCAGCACCTTGGGGATGCTGTCCATGTTGGTGACCATGACTGTGAAGGTTATGTTTTCCCCAGCCACAGGCACTTTAGGGAGGCTCAGAGACACTAAGAGGCCCTGGGTTGACCCTATGAGACACATATGAATGGAACATTAAATGAAGTGTATTATGTCAATGACTCAAAGAAGTGTAATATGTCAAGGACTCAAGGAAGTGTATTATGTCAATGATTCAATTAAGTGTAGTATGTCGATTACTCAATTAAATGTATGATGTCAATTACATTTGTGGACAGATGGAATATAGACAGAACCATATAGAAGATCAAATAATCAACACTCACCTCTCTTATGTGTTGATTCTCCTGAAAATACTAGAGAGAAAAAAAACATTGTTAGACATTTGGAAATAGGAATAGGCTTGTAATAAATACTGTTGAATAGTGCTATTTTTTCATACACTGAATGAATAATGTAGCTAGTAAGTTAGCACTTGCACTCTTGCAAATTAATTACTTAAAAATCATGCAATGTGATTTTCTGGATTTTTGTTTTAGATTCCGTCTCACAGTTGAAGTGTACCTATGATAGAAATTTCTTACCTCTACATGCTTTGTAAGTAGGAAAACCTGCAAAATCGGCAGTGTATCAAATACTTGTTCTCCCCACTGTATATATATAGTAAATATACATATATATATATATATATACACATACAGACAGTGTATTCGGAAAGTATTCAGACCACTTCGCTTTTTCCACATTTTGTTACCTTACAGCCTTAATCTAAAATGGATTAAATATTGTTTCCCTCATTAATCTACACACAATACCCCATAATGACAGAGCAAAAAAAAAATATCTAAATGTTCGAACATTTATTTAAAATAAAAAACGTATTTACATAAGTATTCAGACCCTTTGCTATGACACTCAAAATTTAGCTCATGTACATTCTGTTTCCATTGATCATCCTTGAGATGTTTCTACAACTTCATTGGAGTCCACCTGTGGTAAATTCAATTGATTGGACATGCTTTGGAAAGGCACACACCTGTCTATATAAGGTCCCACAGTTGACAGTGCATGTGAGAGCAAAAACCAAGTCATGAGGTCAAATTAATTGTCCGTAGAGCTCCGAGACAGTATTGTGTCAAGTTACAGATCTGGGGAAAGGTACCAAAACATTTTTGCAGCATTGAAGGTCCCCAAGAACACAGTGGCCTCCATCATTCTTAAATGGAAGCATTTTGGAACCACCAAGGCTCTTCCTAGAGCTGGATGCCAGGCCAAACTGAGCAATCGGGGGAGAAGGGCCTTGGTCAAGGAGGACCAAGAACCTAATGGTCACTCTGACAGAGCTCCAGAGTTCCTCTGTGGAGATGGGAGAACCTTCCAGAAGGACAACCATTTCTCCAGCACTCCACCAATCAGGCCTTTATGGTAGAGAGGCCAGATGGAAGCCACTCCTCAGTGAAAGGCACATGACAGCCCCCTTGCAATTTGCCAAAAGGCACCTAAAGGTCTGTCAGACCATGAGAAACAGGATTCTCTGGTCTGATGAAACCAAGTTTTAACTATTTGGCCTGAATGCCAAGCATAAGGTCTGGAGGAAACCAGGCACCGCTCATCACCTGGCCAATACCATCCTTACGGTGAAGCATGTTGGTGGCAGCATCATGCTGTGAGGATGTTTTTTAGCTGCAGGGACTGGCAGACCAGTCAGGATCGAGTGAAAGATTAATGGAGCAAAGTACAGAGAAATCCTTTATGAAAACCTGCTCCAGAGTGCTCAGGACCTCAGACTGGGGCGAAGGTTCACCTTCCAACAGGACAACAACCCTAAGCACACAGCCAAGACAACACAGGAGTGGCTTCGGGACAAGACTCTGAATGTCCTTGAGTGGCCACGCAAAGAGCCTGGACCTGAACTCGATCTAACATTTCTGGAGAGACATGAAAATAGCTGTGCAGCAATGCTCCCGATCCAACCTGAAGAGCTTGAGAGGATCTGCAGAGAAGAATGTGAGAAACTCCCCAAATAGAGGTATGCCAAGCTTGTAGCGTCATACCCAAGAAGACTCGCTGCTGTAATCGCTGCCAAAGGTGCTTCAACACAGTACTGAGTAAAGGGTCTAAATACTTATGTAAATGTGATAATTCCATTTTTCTAAAATCCTGTTTTTGTTTTGTCATTATGGGGTATTGATGAGGGGGGGAAATTATTTTATACATTTTAGAAAAAGTCTGTATCGTAACAAAATGTGGAAAAAGTGAAGTGGTCTGAATAGTTTACGAATGTGTGTGTGTGTGTGTGTGTGTGTGTGTGTGTGTGTGTGTGTGTGTGTGTGTCTTCATAGTCTACAAATAGTTTATTAACGCTTATCCATGATAGTTACTACAAAGTCTTACCGATTTGATATTAGCATTTGATTCATGGCATCACTTCCTGTTCGACTCACCTTTGGTGGGTTTGTAGTTCCCTGTGATGTTCTGAGGCCTTGGTGAGCCTACGGTCTGGGTGACGATGAGGGAACCAACTCTCTCTGTGTCTGTGCTGGAACTCAGCACCTGGCCCTGCTTCACAATGACCGTTTGGACGTCAGCATTCACCTCAGCATACACAAAGGGGATGTCGTAGACCAGGTCCACACGCCGGTCTCTGATAGCCTTCACTGGGGCTGGGCCACAGCAGAAGATTCCTAGGAGGAGGAAATATATGGTGGAGCTTTAGAACTAAAAGCAATAGTAGCCATACTCTTTGATTGATTCCAGTCTGGATGACGTAGAATGTGTCATAAAAATAATAGAAACAGGTAATAGACATATATTAATTTTTTTCTCTGGTTATCAGTGTCGGTGGCTTGTGACTGTGACAAGTGCAGGGTCTGAATATCATAAAAACTAAAATAATCGTTTTTTACTTGTTATTTATGAATGGACTTTCAGTTTTATTTAATCTAACTTGTATTATGGAGTTTCTATTTAGTCTGTTTCGACTCTGACCTTCGCTCCTCTCCTGCGGGGTTGGATCCAAAACCTGCCATCCGTCAAATCCTGCACCCAGGTCTGGCCGGGTCATCCAACACTCCACCCATACATGGAAATTCCTGAAATGGGGGACAAAACAGCACATTTTAATACCAAAGACTGATTGATTTTTACATGCAATTACTTACATGTTCCTTAAAATACTTCTTGCTATCATATAATCTACTTTCATATTATTTAATCTACAAATAATATTTAATACTCATGGTGTGGTAATGCTGTAGACTAGATATCTGCTTACCATATGCTGTCTTTACTGTGAGGTAGTTTCTTGCCCGTCTCAGAGTAAAACTCCTCGATGACCAGGTTGCCGTTGGTGTCATGGGCTGAGTTGAAGTTGGTGATGACACGGGATGGAATACCAAGAGCTCTCATGACTAGGAAGAGATAGAAATACAAGGATGAAGAATTTGTCAATCATTTGACCAATGATTTTCTAACTCGTTATATTCCTAACAGAAAGACAATCTTGTTCAAATATTCCATTACGATTGTGCCATGATGAACATATACAGAAATTCAGCTGGGAGTGATATTATTCAATATGCATTGATAAAATATTTTTACAATACATACATTTCCAACATATTCATTACCTGTGCACATCACAGCAGCAAACACCCAGCACTGGCCGTACATCACTGGGCTGAACTTGGACTTGGCCCACTGCCTCAAAATATCCGCACTTCCTGTCCACTTGGAGGGGGGCACCCCGTTCTTGAAATCGCCCAACCAGTTCCCTCTCAGGACTCCTCGGTCGTCCTCGCAGTTGATCTGATAGAGAATGACACAATTATCTACCCAATGTTCCCTCTAGGGATCAACAATGTTTATTCGGTAACCGTTTATTTGACATTTCTGAAATACCTGGTAACAAGGTACTTACATGGGAATTTTTTCGAGTCCAAAAGTTAAGTACAAAGTACCATTTATTAAATTCAGAGTGAAATCATTTAAGAAAGGTTAACATAGTAAGATGACTCAGCTACATAGAAACAATATTTTTTAATGGCCTTATCACGTAACCTCACTTCAAACCTCATTGCTTGAACTGAAATATAAACACATTGCGTGAGCGTATTATCAGTATTATAGACTACCAGACATTTCAAGCCAGGACCTGTTTTGTGAGCTCCAGAGCTCCTGAGCTCTTATTCTAATTTCAACACAAAGCGTGAGAGATTAATTTACTATCTGAGGGATCTGAGGCATTGTCACTCACCATGGCAGACACCACCCTACTGAGGTAGATAGGATCGGCGTGGCCTAGGTAGTCCTTCTGCCAGTTCCTGCCGTGCTGCGGGCTGACCTGGAGCAGCTTCAGACAAATATCCAGAATCTCTGGCTCGTACTGCATTGATAGAAACAAAATTGAATATTTATTTATTTATTTACTTTTTTCATCTATGTTATACATTTTTCATTTATGTAATTATTTTGTCAACTTATGTCATTATTTATTCATTTATGGAACAGATTTTTCATTTATTCCTTTATTTATCTTTAGTCATGTATGTTGTCATGTCAAGCCTTTTTGTAGATGTCTCTGGAAAATGTGGTAATTGACTGTGAATGGTATCGTAAAATGTTTTGAAGCTGGTCAGGAGATGCTCACCTGATCGAACGACCAAGGTTTTGATTGAAGGTTTTTAGGGGTCCCCATGTACAATAAACCAGAGTCCTTATTTACATATTCCTCTCTCTGGTCTTCGAAGGGAATGTACACTGCATCCTCTGGAGGGAGAACACTTTGATTACTTTAACATCAAACATGTTTGTATCTTATATAATTGGTACTTACTTTGAGAACGGATCGATGTAGAAATTTGCCAATATGAACCCTTACCTCTCCACCGCAATAACGGAGGTAGGATTCAAAATAGCTAGGATGCATCACCAACGTGATCACACTTAGTAAAGCAGTTTTGATGAAAGGCACTGCATTAATGCAGTGTACCATTATCATTTCCAGAAATCTTATTATCCTATCTAATCAAGATTAAAGTTTGCATTTGACTCAAGGACAATCTGTGTTGGGATAAATTCCATTTCATTTTGTGTCTTGAATCAGAATTTCTATTCACTTCTATATTGCTATGAAGCGAAATGGACTTGACACCAAATGCGGCTACAATCAATACATTTAATCATAGGAGCGGGTTTAAGTCGTCCTGTAGATTAACTCACCGTGGCACCAGGGGTTGCAAAGGAGAACAAAGTCTCCCACCACGTAGCCCTGCTGACCGTGCTGTGTGAGCACGTGGAGCTGAATACTGTAGCGCCCTATGGAGGAAGAGGCAGGGCTTGATATGTACAGAGAGGGAGAGTTGGGGTTCAGGCCTTTGGGGGTGAAGTAGGCACTCCATCGGGAGGGGGATCCCTGCTTGGAGAAGGTGACGGGGAACTCTGCGTACAGCCGACCTGTCGGGAAAAAGGAATGAATATGGGTCAGATAACGCAATGCACACCACCACTATTGTCTCCTTAATTCTCATGAATGGGTGTACTTGAGCTTTCTACAGAGTTAAATACATCATCCATGCTCTGACAAATGTCCTAACCGATTATTGGCAAAACAAATATGACTTGAACAGTATGTATCACAGTGTACCTAGGAGGATTCTGAACATCAGGGTGTCAGTGTGTGGGTTGAAGGCTCGTCCCTTCAGGAACAGGGTGATTTTGAATGGTGTTCCTCTCCGCACCACCAGGGTTTTAGAGTTGAACCCCTGGGTATAGTGGCTCTCATGGTTGCCCTGAAGTTCCAGGTTGACATATTGGATTCTCAATTCTGGAGGGAAAGAAACACTGGGCGTTTGTCAATGGAATACTGAAGACTTTAATGTGAGTCAAATGCAGAGATCGGAAACCACATCCAAATGCGGAAATACCAAGATGTTCCTTTTTGCTATTCAATAAGATATCTCGTCTGAATAGTAAATTCTGCTTAGCAGTGCTAATAACACATTTAACAATTCCATCTAGAATAGAAGGATTTTTTTAAATTCTTTTTTTACAGATAATAAAATCATTCAGTTTTGCGTGATGATTTACACTAGAATAATTTCAAGGATTATAAAAGCATACTGATTCAATTGTGGTGTCAAGAGCACACGGGGGTGCAATGTTGAATTGCTTCGAAAGTGTTATTGCGGATTGACCATGTGACCACAAAACTACAGTTTGACAGTTGAGTAAATCTGAGTTGTGATATAACCCACCAAAGAATCATACCACTAAACTTTTAATGTCACAGGACAATAAATTGAGTAGTCTAAAAAGAATATAGTGCAATAATAGTCATAAGACATAGCCTAACGATAAGCATAACAAAAGCAGTATCTCACCTTCCATTTGTGTGTGCTCCAGTTCGAAAGGCTCACTGTTTTAGTGATATGGGGAACACTTTCCATCTCTACCTATTTAAACAGTCTCCTCTGCCCCACCCACTGGAGTGTCTGAAGAATTACTGTACAGGGTGTTTGCAAGCAGATTAACTGGTTTCGCCTATGATCACTGACAGGTTTTTAATCGGACTTATAACCTTTATGTGATCGCCTAGGGAAAGAGTTGTACAATAGTCAAGGACATAGGTGTGTTCTTGCGCAGATGACTTACCAATGTGCGTGTTTAGAATGTGAGTGACTAACAGGACCAACTCACTCAAAAGTACAGTACATCCCAGATAGCAAGATATGTCCCCTGCTTGCTATTTTCCGCTGACACTACGACCAAGGCTATAAATTCGAGTTAGCCACTCAAGACATGATTTGCATTTCTGGCGGGTAGCCCCCATTCAGAGGACCACTATAAGCCCTTGGCAGACAGCTTTTGCATCGCTGGTATTAAGCCTCCGCTTAGAGGACAGCTATTTAGCCATGAGTTAATTTGAAGGACAATGGCAAGGAATTTCTCTCATCTCAAATTCGGCCTGCCACCCTTCGGCTACCATAGCCAGCCAGAGGCTGCAAGCTGTTTTGTTGTTTCTATAAATACCTTATATCTGTTGTGATTTTAATTAGATTTAATTTATTTGCCAATTTAAAACACAGTACAACCACACATGGGGACATAATCCATTTACAATCATTACTGATTACACAAAAAGTGATAGGCCTACATCTAAACATTTACAGTTTAAGTTAATGATAAAATGATTATACCCAATAATAGCCTACATTTTTACCATTGTTTTAATATAGGCTACTATATGTTTGAGGCACTAAAAAATGGTTCCTTCTTAGCAATAAATGCCACTACCTAAACTGCCTCAACCACTTGAAGAAAAATGTTAATCACAATGTACAGCAAGTAGGTGGCAGCGCCTCTTCAACCCACAGAAGAAATAGCTACCATCCTACATGGTCATCACTAGTTACCACAGCCACAAAGTCATAAATCCCGCCTATTTCTATAAACTATACTGAACAAAAATATAAACCAACATATAACAATTTCTAAGATTTTACTGAGTTACAGTTCACATAAGGAAATCAGCCAATTGAAATAAATTCATTAGGCCCTATTCTATGGATTTCACATGACTGGGAATACAGATATGCATCTGTTGGTCACAGACACCTTAATAAAATGTAGGAGCGTAGATCAGAAAAATAGTCAATATCTGGTGTGACCACCATTTGCCTCATGTAGCTTGACACAGCTCCTTCACATAGAGTTGATCAGGATGTTGACTGTGGATTGTTATCCCACTCCTCTTCAATGGCTGTGTGAAGTTGCTGGATATTGGCGGGAACTGGAACATGCTGTCGTTCTCGTTGATCCAGAGCATCCCAAACATGCTCAATGGTTGACATCTCTGGTGAGTATGCAGGTCATGGAAGAACTGGGACATTTTCAGTTTCCAGGAATTGTGTACAGATCCTTGCAACATGGGGCCGTGCATTATGATGCTGAAACATGAGGTGATGGCGGTGGATGAATGGCACAACAATGGGCCTCTGGATCTCGACAGGGTATCTTAATGTATTCAAATTGCCATCGATAAAATGTGTGCGTTGTTCACAGCTTATGCCTGCCCATACCATAACCCCACTGCCACCATTGGGCACTTTGTTCATAACGTTGACATCAGCAAACCGCTCCCCCACACCACGCCAGATGGCAGTCTGCCATCTGCCCGGTACAGTTGAAACCTGGATTCATCCGTGAAGAGCACACTTCTCCAGCGTGCCAGTGGCCATCGAAGGTGAGCATTTACCCATTGACGTCGGTTACGACGCCGAACTACAGTCAGGTCAAGACCTTGGTGAGGACTACGAGCACACAGATGAGCTTCCCTGAGACGATTTCTGACAGTTTTGGAGAAATTCAACGTTTTATCAGCTGTCCAGGTGGAGATCCTGGGCTGGCGTGGTTACATGTGGTCTGCAGTTGTGAGGCCGGTTGGACGTACTGCCCAATTCTCTAAAACAACATTGGAGCCGGTTTATGGTAAAGAAATTAACATTAAATTCTCTGGCAACAGCTCTGGTGGACATTCCTGCAGTCAGCATGCCGATTGTACGGTGGCATTGTGTTGTGTGACAAAACTGCACATTTTAGAGTGGCCTTTTATTGTACACAAGCTGCACCTGTGTAATGATCATGCTGTTTAATCAGCTTCTTGATATTCCACACCTGTCAGGTGGATGGGTTATCTTGGCAAAGGAGAAATGCTCACAAACAGGGATGTAAACAAATTTGTGCATGCAATTTTAGAGAAATAAGTATTTTATTTCAGCTCATAAAACATGGGACCAACACATGTTTATATTTTTGCTCAGTGTATAAAACGCCTATTTCTAATATGTTTCTAATTAAAAATAGATTTTAAACCTAACCCTGAGTTCAACCACACTGCTAATCCAAACCTTAAATTAAGACCCAAAAAGCACATTTTTGTTTTCACACATTTTTACGAAATAGACCACTTTAACTTTGTGAATGTGGTAATTAACGTTAGTGGAAACCATCCTCGACCAAGTTTTCAAACCTTTTTCAAGCCGGCACGCATTCAGTCAAACGATATAGATGGAGCAACAATACACTAGCCTGGATTTTTAATCTTGCAAGCAGCCAGGGGATCATTTGCGGGAGACAATATACCTTGTTAGCTACATAGCTTAGCTAACTATTTTTTTTTTTATTGTAATTGTTTTTGTTTTTAGTTCTCAGTTCTGCACCAGATTGGAAAGCAATGTTTGTTTAATCAAGTAAGTAGCTAATGTTACTGCTTTCCTTCATTTGTGAGTAGTTTTACTTCTGTAACGTCAACAAGGACAATAACGCAAGCTAGCTAGCTAGCCTAGCTAACTAGTCAACATTACTTGGCTAGCTTACTAACGTTAGCTAGCTAGCTACCTACACTATATTAACAAACGTATGTGGACACCCCTTCAAATTAGTGGATTTGGCTATTTTAGCCACACCTGTTGCTGACAGGTGTATAAAATTGAGAACATAGCCATGCAATCTCCATAGACAAACATTGGCAATAGAATGTACTTACTGAAGAGCTCAGTGACTTTCAATGTGGCACCGTCATAGGATGCCACCTTTCCAACAAGTCAGTTCATCAAATTTCTGCCCTGCTAGAGCTGCCCCGGTCAACTGTAAGTGCTGTTATTGTGGGTGGAAACGTCTAGGAGCAACAACAACTCAGCCGCAAAGTGGTAGGCCACACAAGCTCACAGAATGGGATCGCCGAGTGCTGAAGCGTGTAAAAAACGTCTGTCCCCGGTTGCAACACTCACTACCGAGTTCCAAAGTACCTCTGGAAGCAAGGTCATCACAAGAACTGTTCGTCGGGAGCTTCATGAAAGGGTTTCCATGGCCGAGGAGTCGTACACAAGCCTAAGATCACCATGCGCAATGCCAAGCCTCGGCTGAAGGGGTGTAAAGTTCGCCACCATTGGACTCTGGAGCAGTGGAAACGCGTTCTCTGGAGTGATGAATCACGCTTCACCATCTGGCAGTCCGACGGACGAATCTGGGTTTGGTGGATGCCAGGAGAACGCTACCAACCGAATGTATAGTGTTAACTGTAAAGTTTGGTGGATGAGGAATAACGCTACAGCATACAATGACATTCTTGACGATTCTGTGCTTCCAACTTTGTGGCAAAGCGAGGTCCATCCAAAATTGGTTTGTCGAGATCAGTGTGGAAGATCTTGACTGGCCTCACAGAGCCCTGACCTCAACCCCATCGAATACCTTTGGGATGAATTGGAACACCGACTGCGAGCCAGGCCTAATCGCCCAACATCAGTGCCCGACCTCACTGATTGGAAGCTGAATGGAAGCAAGTCACTGCAGCAATGTTCCAACATCTAATGGAAAGCCTTCCCAGAAGAAAAGTTGCTTTCGTCTCGACTTTCAAGAATGCCTGACAAATCATTATTTGAAGGATAAACCACAAGAAATGTAAGTTGTATAATGTTAATACAAAAAAAGCTGATAACTGCTCTAATCCCCTGGAGTCGATTGACGCACAAAGAAGAACCCTGCGCCGGCCAGGGAGGCGGAAGGACGAATGAACCCTGCAGCCAGAGTCCTCAATGTACCCTTCCATGATCTTGGTCTCCGGACCAAACAGTGAATAAAGCCGCCCCAGAGGTTGTGTAGTGCCCAGGAGGAGGTCAATGGCGCAGTCGTAGAGTCGATGCATAGGAAGAAATGTGGCGTGGGAACGGCTGAGAGATCTGAGGCTTTTCCTAAGGCTGCAGGAGGACATCCAGAGGCAGCCTGCGCCGCCTAGAGACAATGCGCGTGACAGAACGGGCTCCAAACTGGGATAGAACCCATAGCCCAGTCGATCAGGGGGTTGTGCCTCTGGAGCCATGACAATTCCAAAACCACAGGTACATGAGGAGACTCAATGAGCAGAAACTGCATGGACTCACTGTGGTTGCCTGACACTCGCAGGTTATTGGGAACCTTACTGTGAGTGACCTTGCCAATAGAGCGTCCGTCCAATGCACCGGCGTCCATGGGAATGGAGAGGGGTTGTGTGGAGATGCCCAGCTCCGACACCAGGGTAGCGTCCATAAAGCTCCCGTCGGCCCCAGAGTCCATTAGCACCCGGAGAGATTTAGACCAGTCACCCTACAGCTTAGAGAGGAGTACGAGTAATGAGAGATGGGAGACTCCCTGTATGGCCCACCAGCATACCCGTACCTACTGATGAGCCTGGTCTTTTTCTGGACAGGTGGATGTGTAATGAAGTACCACAATACAGACAACTTTTGGAGCACGTCTGCGTAAACATTCCTCAGGAGACAATTTAGCCTAGCCCAGTTGCATGGGCTCCGGAGGAGGCAATTCGACAGTCCTCGATGATTCCCAAGGAAACTCGGGTGACATCGGATTATGTCGGGAATGCAGGCGTCTGGGATCTCCAGGATTCTTAGCTAGCTAGCTAGCTAATAACATTACTAAAATGGACCCTTGCCTTGATTCTCGAGAGCTATGGCTATGAAGATGTCGTGTATGGATTGTAGAAGTGTTAGACTCAAGTCTTCTGCATGAAAATAATTGATTGTTTATACATAAGACCATGTAGTAAACATTACAATACAATCCACATGATGTTGGTGGCATCTTAATTGGGGAGGACGGGCATGTGGTAATTCTGGAGCTGAATCAGTGGAAAGGTATCAAATAAATCAAACACATGGTTTGATGCCATTTCATTCGCTCCGTTACAGACATTATTATGAGCCGTCTTTCCCTCAGCTGCCTTCACTGATACAATCCTATTTACAGTGTTGTATACATGTTTTTTTCTGTAGGATTCCAGAGCTGCTTGAGCTGGCCGTTTCCTGTATACCTGGAGTGATGTTTGACATCATGGAGTATGGGAGAGCTACAGTGCCTTGCTAAAGTATTCATCCCCCTGGCGTTTTTCCTATTTTGTTGCATTACAACCTGTAATTTAAATATATTTTTATTTGGATTTCATGTAATGGACATACACAAAATAGTCCAAATTGGTGAAGTGAAATGAAAAAAAAAGGAAAAAAAACAGAAAAGTGTATATTCATCCCCTTTGCTATGAAGCTCCTAAATAAGATCTGGTGCAACCGATTACCTTCAGAAGTCACATAATTAGTTAGATTGCACACAGGTGGACTTTATTTAAGTGTCACATGATCTGTCACATGATCTCAGTATATATACACCTGTTCTGAAAGCCCCCAGAGTCTGCAACACCACCAAGCAAGGGGCACAACCAAGCAAGTGGCACCATGAAGACCAAGGAGCTCTCAAAACAGGTCAGGAACAAAGTTGTGGAGAAATACAGATAAGGGTTTATGTTATAAAAAAAATATCAGAAGCTTTGAACATCCCACAGAGCACCATTAAATCCATAATTAAAAAATGGAAAGATTTGAGACTGGGATGGAGGTTGACCTTCCAGCAGAACAATGACCCTAAGCATACTGCTAAAGCAACACTTGAGTGGTTTAAATGTCTTGGAATGACCTAGTCAAAGCACAGACCTCAATCCAATTGGCAATCTGTGGTATGACTTGAAGATTGCTGTACACCAGCGGAACCCATCCAACTTGAAGGAGCTGGAGCAGTTTTGCCTTGAAGAATTGGCAAAAATCCCAGTGGAGTATGTCTCGATAAGCTTGGCACATCTAGCCAAGAGACTTGCAGTATTTGCTGAAAAAGGTGGCTCTAAAAGTATTGACTTTAGGGGAGTGAATAGTCAAGTTTTCTTGTCTTATTGTGTCTTTTGTCTTATTTCTTGTTTGTTTCACAATAAAAAAGATTTTAGCATCTTCAAACTGGTAGGCATGTTGTGTAAATCAAATGATACAAACCCCCCCCCCAAAAAGCGTTTTAAGGCAACGAAATAGGAAAAATGCCAAGGGGGTGAATACATTCGCAAGCCACTGTATTTGGAAGGGTGTGAGAACCATGAGCCTCCTAGGTTTTGTATTCCTAGTCAATGTACCTAGAAGAGGACAGAAGCTAACTGTCCTCCAGCTACACCATGGTGCTACCCCACAGAGTGCTGTTGAGGCTACTGTAGACCTTCTTTGCAAAATAGTGTGTTTTAATCAATTATTTGGTGATCTCCTGGCTAGCTCGCCAAGTATGTGGTGGAAAATCGTCTTTAGAAATATAACACTTACAAGAACTCGTGAACTAAATAAAGGCTTTTAATACAAAATATCATAAGCCGTGCTGGTCCGCGGAACAACCAACTTCCCTGAGCACTGGCTCTGCTTTTATACACATACGAGTCCATCCCACATGCAAATTAAGTTACTTCCCTCAGTCCATCTGCTTTCGGTTAGGTTATAATGGTTTCATGTCCTAAAAATAATATATTTATTATGACTATAGTCCATCTGTTGGTCAGTTGGCTGGCACCCTCCTTTGTGTGTCCCTCTGACATTGGTATGTCCAGTCGTCCTATGTCTTTGGCCTTTGTACTTCCCTCATCAGAGCTAGCGGATGCACCAAGTGTCGTCTTCTCCTGTGGTCTGTTCACGTTTCTCCTGTGGTCTGTTCACGCTTCTCCTGTGGTCTGAACTAGCAGATGCACCAAGTGTCATCTTCTCCTCCTGTGGTCTGATGTACACATGTCCTTGCTCTATAGTATTACATCTGTCCCTACATGTAACATTAACTCCCACAGGCGTGGGCAATGTTGTTGAGTTTTTCACTCACCACGTTTATTCCGAAAATGTCTGTCCTCACTCTGGTTAGCCTATGGACAAACATTAAGAATAAGCTACGTGGTGAGTTGATGCCTGTTCGGCAGCTAGTTAGCTAGGTGAATTGATCATGCTACTTTGTATGTGTTTGTTGGAATCCTTGTTTTTGGAACTGATTCCTGTTGGACCGTACCACAAATTATACCCACCCATGGGGACCGGTTAATATATTTTTTGTTTTTACATTTTGAGGCATCAGTCCCACAAAAAAATGCCAAAGCCCTCACCCTGTCAAGCAGAAATGTATTATGGTGTATGCCTGCCTGTAAGTCTTTGCTAGTGTCTGTGTGATGTGTGTTAGAAACGTGATTTATGTTTCTAGAACCATAAATAGAACATGTAAGGTTCTTGGACTATAACATTAGATTCCTTTAGTCCATTATTGGGCTAGCTAACAAGGAGCTTTATGGCACAGGTGGTAGTCAATCACATAGTTGCACCATGGGTGTTCCATCTCTATCACTATTCTTGCAAGCAAAGTATTTCAGATATAACCAAATGCAACTGAACAGTGCAGTGGGCAGGAGCTAAATTGAACGTGTAAATCTTTCTGCACAACAAGTTGACAAATGCAGAGCTTGCTGCCCGGTGGAAGTACTGTGCTCTCAGTACAGAGAAACTCCGGTGCCCTATTGTTGCTTGTGATCTGGGAAGGTGAGGACATTTTAAAATCAGTTTGTTGTTGTGAACTAGTCATATAGTATGACACCATTTTAAATCTAGCAATCTACAATATTTTGTGTTGGCATTATCAGTCTCCTAGGTGTCCCTATTAGATAATTGGATATAATCTGCATTTGAATAATATGAAAATCAGGAAGTAAGTGCTGTTTGTTGATTGGGTGCAGTTAAGAATTAAATGGCGCTGAATATTAGTAGCTTAGTTATAGGCTGCTCTTAGATACTTCTATCACACATGGATTTCATAATCAAAATGCTATTCTTGCTTACAGACTGTATAACAAAGATGCTGTGATTGAGTACCTTCTGGATAAATCTGCAGATAGACCCAACAGCGAGGTTGCATCACACCTTTGTGGCATTAAGGTATGGTAATTTTCCATGATTTCAGCTGAGGCCACATATCATTGCATTATGTAATGTGAATCAAAGGTGTGTGTGTGTGTGTGTCATTCCACAGGATATAAAGGAGCTGAACCTGATTGACAACCCAGCCTGGGAGGGCGAGAGGAGGAACACCAAAGGGGACCGCTATGAGAACATGGCACAGTGCCTGGAGATGAATGGCAAACATAGGTATGGTGTGTGTGTTGCTATGGTGTACACTAATGAATATGACTCTATATACAAGCATCTCATCAATGTCTCTACATCTTATCAATGTCTTTCAATGACAAGCGTAGAGTGGGGCATTTTGACCCGGAAGTGTCATCTCACAATGTCTGCATTTTGCTGAGTTCTGGCACTGAATCATGTGCATTAACCTACAGCCTGTCTGTGCTATAATTTTTTTAACTCCGACACAAACCGATCTGGGACCAGGGTATGTGCAGTAGGCCTCAGTGCTAAACTATAGAGATGAGATTCTGAGTGATGTGAGCCACTACACTATTTGTGCATTGCCCCATTTTTATTTTATTATTAATTTTTTTAGGTCCAATGCAGCCTTTTTTTAAATGTATCTCTATTTAAATCAGTTCTGGGCAATAATTTAAGAACCGTACTGTAATTGTTTTCAATTAAAATTGTCAAAAATGAACAAAGCTTCTTAGAAAATAGCAATTTCTCAAGCAAGAATTTTACTAGACTGTCTGGGAGTGGTCTAGGTGGGGAGGGGGGAAATGAAAACAAGTTCTTATTGGCAGAGGTTTGGAACTCTCAATGGTCTGTTAACTAGTTTCAAGTATTGTGCACAAGTACAGTGTTTTTGAAATCTGACACAGCGGTTGTATTAAGGAGAAGTTTATCTAAAGTTCCATGTTTAATACTTGTATCTTTTATCAATGTTTCTTATGAGTATTTCTGTAAATTGATGTGGCTCTCTGCAAAATCACCGGATGTTTTGGAGGCAAAACATTACTGAACATAACGCGCCAATGTAAACTAAGATTTTTGGATATAAATATGAACTTTATCGAACAAAACATACATGTATTGTGTAACATGAAGTCCTATGAGTGTCATCTGATGAAGATCATCAAAGGTTAGTGATTAATTTATCTCTTTCTGCTTTTTGTGACTCCTCTCTTTGGCTGGAAAAATGGCTGGGTTTTTCTGTGACTAGGTGCAGACCTAACAATCGTTTGGTGTGCTTTCGTCGTAAAGTCTTTTTGAAATCGGACACTGATGGGATTAACAAGTTTATCTTTAAAATGGTGTAAAATACATGTATGTCTGAGGAATTTTAATTATGAAATTAATGTTTTGAATTTGGCGCCCTGCACTTTCACTGGCTGTTGTCATATCGATCCCGTTAACGGGATTTCAGCCGTAAGAAGTTTTACAAGTAAGTTTAAATAAAACGTTAACGCCATGACTACACTGTAATTTATTATTCATAGTGAATTTTTCCTTGCCAGTTCAGTACTTTACCAGTTCAGTAATTTGCTTTTGGTATTTTGACGAAGGTTAGAGATCTATGTAATCGGACCGACTTGTACTCTGTTTACACCATGGTACTCCATCCGTCTGCTAGTCCATCCGGCTTCTAATTTGAAGTGTTAACAGTCAAGCGCATAGATATCCAGGAATAGAACAGTTTAATAAATTATTCTAAAACTATTCCAAAAGTACAATGTTGAAAATATGCTAAAGATAAAGAATGCACAATTATTGTTCCTCACACAAGCTTCTCTTATTTATATGATTTATATGTATAAAAAGTTTGACACTTTGCCTGTTATAGGTCCACCTCTTTCAACAACAATTCTGAGTACTCTGTGTGTTTTCACACTTCTAGTGACAACCGGGAAAGCTCCAGTTCTTCCCAGCTCAAGGATGTGCTAAACTGCATCCTGTGCTGAGTGGCAACGTCTCCTCAAAGTTGTAGCAGCTCAGCCGTTGTTGGTGGTGGCACTTCAGGGAGTCTTTGGGAATGATCCTGAGATCAGATGACAAGTCTTCTCAACACTACTCTTTGAAGTTCTGGGGTGTAGTCATTTGTAGTTTTCAATGTGTAGAAACTTCACCTTTGAGACTTGTTATTGTAGACTCTCCTTTAGCTGAAAGATAGAATAATATTTGGTGAGTTTTGTGTCTATAGAATGTCATTACTATCAGTGCAGAACTGTAGTGTTGACATCTGTTGAAAATATAACAGCGATAATGGGTTTGAAGAAATTGTACTTCTAGGGTTTTAGGTCATACAAATATTTTTCACAATTGAGAGGACAACTAACACTTACATATTGTTGCCCTACGCATTATCCAAGGCTCCAAACCATGTAAATGATTCTGGAAGGACTCCAGCTCAGACCTAGATCATGGATGGGCAACTTTGCTTACCGATCTGATTCTGCTACAATATTCGACATTGGTGGGGGTGGAAACACAGGTTTGCCATCCATTACAAAAAAGATTGCAGTTTTTAAACTGCAGTAAAAGTGCAGTAACTGCAGTCGACTGTGGTATTTTGGACACAGTAATTGTGTACTGCAGTTGAACTGCTGTTATATTGTATAATGGTGCCGGAGGGGATGGCTGCTGTTTTACGGGCTCCTAACCAACTGATATTTTGTTTGTTTTTTCACGTTGTTTGTAACTTATTTTTTAACTTTTGTATATAATGTTGCTGCTATAGTCTCTTATGACCGAAAAGAGCTTCTGGACATCAGAACAGCGATTACTCACCTCGAACTGGACAAAGATTTTTCTATAATGAGTCCGACACAAAGGATATATTGCTTTCTCGAGACAAGCCAAAATCTGCGTCATTTGCGTGAAGAAAAGGGGGTGGAGGTCAGGCTGCCTTCTGAGAATTTGTAGGTGAGTGCGTAAACCTCCACTACCATCTGTTCTATTGGCCAACGTGCAATCATTGGGTAAGAAAATGGATGATCTACGATTAAGACTATCATACCAATGGGACATTAAAAACTGTAATATATTATGTTTCACCGAGTCGTGGCTGAAAGACGACATGGATACTATAAAGCTGGCTGAGTATTCCGTGCATCGGTAGGACAATGAAGCTACAACCGGTAAGACGAGAGGCGGGGGTGTGTCTATCTGTAAATAACAGCTGGTGCGCGATTTCTAATATTAAAGAAGTCTCGAGGTATTGATTGCCTGAGGTAGAGTACTTCATGATAAGCTACAGACCACACTATCTACCAAGAGAGATCTCATCTATATTATTCGTAGCCGTCTATTTAATACCACAAACTGATGCTTGCACTAAGACCGCACTCAACGAGTTGTATAAGAAAATGCTTATCCAGAAGCGGCGCTCCTAGTGGCTGAAGACTTTAATGCAGGCGAACTTAAACCAATTTTACCTAATATCTACCAGCATGTCACATGTGCAACCAGAGGGAAAAAACACTCTAGACCACCTTTACTCCACACACAGAGATGTATACAAAGCTCTCCCCCGCCCTCCATTTGGCAAATCTGACCATAATTCTATCCTCCTGATTTCTGCTTACAAGCAAAAACTAAAGCAGGAAGTACCAGTGACTCGCTCAATACAGAAGTGGTCAGAGGACGCGGATGCCACACTACAGGACTGTTTTGGTAGCACAGACTGGAATATGTTCTGGGATTCATCCAATGGCATTGAGGAGTATACCACCTCAGTCACCGGCTTCATCAATAAGTGCATCGACAAAGTCGTCCCCACAGTGACCGTACGTACATATCCCAACCAGAAACCATGAATTACAGGCAACAACCGCATTGAGCTAAAGGCTAGAGCTGCCACTTTTTCAAGGTGCGGGACACTAATCCAGATGCTTATAAGAAAATCCCGCTATGCCCTCAGACGAACCATCAAACAGGCAAAGCTGGATGTGACAGGGCTTGAAATCTATTATGGACTACAAAGGGAAACCCAGCCGCGTGCTGCCCAGAGCCTACCAGACGAGCTAAATGCCTTTAACGCTTGCTTCGAGGGAAGCAACACTGAAGCATGCATGAGAGCACCAGCTGTTCCGGACGACAGTGTGATCACGCTCACTGTAGCTGCTGTGAGCAAGACCTTTTAAACCGGTCAATATTCACAAAGCCGTAGGCCAGATGGATTACCAGGATGTGTACTGGCAAGTGTCTTCACTGACATTTTCAACCTCTCCCTGACCGAGTCTGTAATACCTACAGGTTTCAAGAAGACCACCATAGTCACTGTGCCAAAGGAAGCGAAGGTAACCTGCCTAAATGGTTACCGCCCCGTAGCACTCACATCGGTAGCTATGAAGTGCTTTGAAAGGCTGGTCATGGATCACATCCACACCATCATCACGGAAAGCCTAGACCCACTCCAATTCGCATACCATGCCAACAGATCCACAGATGATGCAATCTCAATTGCGCTACATACTGCCCTTTCCCACCTGGACAAAAGGAACACCTATGTGAGAATGCTGTTCATTGACTAAAGCTCAGCATTCAACACCATAGTGCCCTCATAGCTCATCACTAAGTTAAGGACCCTGGGACTAAACACCTCCCTCTGCAACTGGATCCTGGACTTCGTGACAGGCCACCTTTAGGTGGTATGGGTAGGCAACAACACATTTGCCACGCTGATCCTCAATACTGGGGCCCCTCGGGTGCGTTTTTCATCCCCTTCTGTACTTCCTGTTCACCACTGTGTGGCCAAACACAACTCCAACACCATCATTAAGTTTGCTGATGACAAAACAGTGGCAGGCCTGATCACCAACAACGATGAGACAGCCTATAGGGAGGAGAGTTTCAAGTTCCTTGGTGTCCACATCACCAACAAACTATCATGGTCCAAACACCACAAGACAGTCGTGAAAAGGGCAAGACAACACCTTTTCCCCTTCAGGAGACTAAAACAATTTGGCATGGGTCCCCAAATCCTCAAATTTCTACAGCTGCACCATCGATTGCATTCTGACCGGTTGCATCATCGCCTGGTAGGGCAACTGCTCGGCATCTGACCATAAAGCGCTACAGAGGGTAGTGCGTACGGACCAGTACATCACTGGGGCCAAGCTTCCTGCCATCCAGGACCTATATACTAGGCGGTGTCAGAGGAAGACACAAAAAATGGTCATAGACTGTTCTCTCTCGTACCGGAAGTCTTGGACCAAAAGGCTCCTTAACAGCTTCTAACCCCAAGCCATAAGACTGCTGAACAGTTAATCAAATGGCCATCTGGACAATATATATTGACTCCCCCTCTCCCCTTTTTATTATTTCACTGCTGCTACGCGCTGTCTATCTATGCATAGTCACTTTACCCATACCTACTTGTACATATTACCTCGACTAACATGTACCCCCGCACATTGACTAGGTATCGGTACCACCTGTATATAGCCTCGTTATTGTTATTTATTTATTTTGTAGGGGGTGAATCAGCTTTAATATTGCGGATAGATTGTAGCTTCCATCAATAACTGTCTGCATCATTTCCAAACCCCCATATATTTTTTGGGGGGGTAAATATACATGCATACATACGACATGCCTACACATACAAACACTACCGTTCAAAAGTTTGGGGTCACTTAGAAATGTCCTTGTTATTGAAAGAAAAGCACTTTTTTTTTTTGTCCATTTAAAATAGCATAACATTTATCAGATATTCAGTGTAGACATTGTTAATGTTGTAAAGGACTATTGTAGCTGGAAACGGCAGATTTTTTAAATGGAATTTCTGCGTAGGTGTACAGGGGCCCATTATCAGCAACCATCACTCCTGTGTTCCAGTGGCACGTTGTGTTAGCTAATTATTTTGTTTGGCTTGCCATTCCAAATAAAATGTAATATTTTTGCTCACGTAATTTAAAAAACAGGTTGCTAGGTGTAGGCAAAACCATAATCAAAAGGGTAAACTATGATATGACTAAAGTTAATCAGTGTAATTTTTCCACAAATAGACAGGTATTTTCCTTTCCACGGTAGCAAGATTTTATCTATTTTTGCTAACTTTCCCTTAATTTTATTGTTGGATCTGATTTTAACAGCTAACATTTCAATGGCAATAATAAATAGATATGCCGATAGTGGACAACCTTGTTTTACTCCTCGACTTTCTGAGATGAAGCCATTATTTACTATTTTACACCTAGGGTTACTATACATAACTTTAACCCATTTTATAAGAGATTCTCCAAAATTGAAATATTCCAGGCATTTATATATAAACTCCAGTTGTACTTTATCAAAGGCCTTTTCAAAGACAGCTATGAATACCAGGCCTGGTTTGCCAGATATGTCACAGTGCTCTATTATTTCCAGTACTTATCTTATCTCCCATGTATCGTCCATGTAAAAAAAATTATTAGGATTAATAATATCCGACAATACCTTTTTAATTCTATGCGCTAAGCATTTAGCTAGAATTGTTGCATCACAACATTGAAGTGCATGAGGCCTCCATTCTTTTATGGACAGGAGCTTTACATTTACCACTTGGATCCTGTTTCAGTAATAATGAAATCAGACCTTGTTGAGTGTCCGATAATCTACCATTTACAGTATATGGGAGTGGTGTTTCACAGATGTTAAATTTACATTATTAATAGGAAAAAAATCCATACAATTGGCTTCTGTTAGTGGAGATGGAGGAGACAAATGAAAACATACGCTTAAAATACTTTACTTCTGGGCCTCCCGGGTGGCGCAGTGGTCTAGCTGCGCCACCAGAGTCTCTGGGTTCGCGCCCAGGCTCTGTCGCAGCCGGCCGCGACCGGGAGGTCCGTGGGGCAACGCACAATTGGCCTAGCGTCGTCCGGGTTAGGGAGGGTTTGGCCGGTAGGGATATCCTTGTCTCATCGCGCTCCAGCGACTCCTGTGGCGGGCCGGGCGCAGTGCGCGCTAACCAAGGGGGCCAGGTGCACGGTGTTTCTTCCGACACATTGGTGCGGCTGGCTTCCGGGTTGGAGGCGCGCTGTGTTAAGAAGCAGTGCGGCTTGGTTGGGTTGTGCTTCGGAGGACGCATGGCTTTCGACCTTCGTCTCTCCCGAGCCCGTACGGGAGTTGTAGCGATGAGACAAGATAGTAATTACTAGCGATTGGGGAGAAAAGGGGAGAAAAAAATTTACTCATAATAATAATTAAACTTCTTCTTTCAAAACATTGTTTAGATCATGGGTGACTGTACAAGTTACAGTAAATTATTTTTTGTAGCATTTCTATGTTGAAGATTTTAAAAAATTGTGCATTTTTCCCCATATTCCATCCAGTTCACTTTATTTTTATAATATATTACACTGGATCTTTCATGAATACGCTCCTCAATTTCTTTTAGTTTGTCCTCTAACTTACTCGGAGCCTCTATGGTACAGTTTGTATTGCCATCTATCTGTACTGTTAGTCTCTTTTGACCTAAATGTATTTTGTTGTATAGATGAGTACTGAATTGCATGGCCTCTAAAGGCACATTTTAAAAGTGTCCCATACAATAAGGGGATCTGCACCTGTACCCATGTTTTGTCGGAAAAGTCAGAAATAAATTATTCTATCCTAGTTATAAATAAGTTATCTAGTAGGCTTAGATTAAATTTCCAATATCTTCGCCCACGTGAAAATTCTGTAGAGCAATATATGCCAATTATGTGATGGTCCGACTGCATTCTGTCCCCTATCAACACATTTTGTTAAACTTTTGGTGCCAGAAAGAATGACATAAGAAAGTAATCAAGACGACTAGCTTGATTGAGCCTCTGCCATGTATATCTCACTAGGTAAGGGTATTTAAGCCTCCATATATCCACTAATTCCAATATATCCATGACATTCATGATTTCCTAAAGTGCATGAGGGTGATAGTTTGTAGTGTGATTTCCTTTACGTTCCATAGAGGTATTTAAAACCGTATTATAATCTCCCACCATAATAATATAGTCTTGTATTGCTTGTAGGGTTGAAAAATGATTATATCATTTCAAAGAAGCTTGGATCATCATTATTTGGACTGAATAGGTTAAGCCATATCTATTTATGGTCCAATAACAGATTTATAATCATCCATCTACCTTGAGGATCTGTTTGGACAATTTGTAAATTTGGATCAAAATTACTATTAATTAATATCATCACCCCTCTTCTTTGCCCATGGGAGAAAAATGTTTTGCACCTCCCCAGTCCTTTTTCCACACAACTTCATCTAAAATTGTTGACTGAGTTTCCTGTAAACAATAGATATTATATTCCTTCTCTTTTAGCCGGGTAAATACTGACTTTCTTTTCTTATCTGCTAAGCCATTACAATTATAACTGGCCATACTTATTTCACCATTTACCATAATGAAATACAAGTTTCATATATATTTATCATATATGTTTGTAAACTCACCATTAAAAAGTTCTATAGTGATTGAGTGTCCATATAGCTATTACCACCCTGCATCCCACTGCTGGCTTGCTTCTGAAGCTAAGAACGGTTGGTCTTGGTCAGTTCCTGGATGGGAGACCAGATGCTGCTGGAAATGGTGTTGGAGGACCAGTCGGAGGCACCCATTCCTCTGGTCTAAAAAAATATCCCCAGGGCCCTGTGTAGGGTGCTGTCTTTCGGCTGGGACGTTAAACGAGTGTCCTGATTCTCTGTGGTCACTAAAGATCCCATGACACTTATTAACCCTGGTGTCCTGGCTAAATTCCCAATCTGGTCTTCATACTGTACTGTCATGGCCACCTAATCATCCCCAGCTTACAATTGGCTCTTTCATCCCCCTCTCCCATGTAACTATTCCCCAGGTTGTTGCTGTAAATGAGAATGTGTTCTCAGTCAACTTACCTGGTAAAATAAGGGTAAAAAAAACATGATATTTGCATTGCTACTAAGTAAACATCCAATTGGTCCCCACTATTTCACCTGCTAAAACCCCTCCCCATCCTGAGTTGGGTTGTCATCCCAGTGACCAGCAGACTGAACCCTTCATCCTATATTGTCCCTAACATATTTACTCCCTAGCAAAAGTTGTGGGATACATACACACAAACACTCAGACACACTCAATCCCTTTCCCCCACAAACAACCATAAACTCAGATACTCAACAATTGTTCCATCCCAGAGTTCATCTCAAGAAAGGCCTTGATTTACGAATGCATATACAGTATGAGAAGGCATGCAAAATTGAGGAAAAATTTTGCAAAAATGGGGAGATTTGATTAACCATCGTCAAGTCCTAGGTGATAGAGATCAGATATACCCCCATCCCCTGAAACACCCACACGTGGTCCCCCGTTGTGAACATATTCACAAGCATCTCTGTGCAGTCAGACCTTTGATGATTTTGTGCCGTCAGGGCCACAATGATATGCCCCTTCTCTGAATGTCCGAGTGTGACCCCCTCCCCATGGGTTATTGCAGCTAGTGTTGCTAGCACTGCTAATGCCTGGGTAATTTCCTTGTATATTATGCTCTCCGATCAGGGGGCTTTAGCTTTGTTGGACCAACCCTGCCAGGCAGGCTCAGAATCTTGAGGGTGGCATGCTGCTTTAGTAGGTCTCTGACCACATTCATCTTTATGATTTGGCTGCTTATAGGCTACTTTTTATTTATTTTTAATTCATAAATTTATTTTATTTATTTTTAATTCATACATTTATTTTATGTATTTATTGTTTATTGAATATCTGAAAAATACAATATACTTGCAGTAAAGCCGCTCAACAACATCATCATACCAGTCATCCAACAGACTCCCATACAGAGCGACACACAGAAGCATCCAGGGTCAATGCCCTGCTCAAGGGCACGTTGACAGATCTCCCACCAGGCAAAAAAAACATGAACCCTCCAAGATCCCCCCACAGTTCCCCAATAGCTGTCCCTCAACCATTTAAGACCCCTCCCAAAGTCCCCCCCCAAAGAAGAAAAATACAATTAATTCCATTCCCCACCCCCATGAACCCCCAACCAAGAGATTGAACTAAAGAGAAAAAAGAAAGACAGAAAATAGCAAACAATGCAAAAAAAAGAAAACGAATAAAAAACAAAGTACATCAAGGACAAGTAAAATCATAACAGCAATGCCAACTGTATATGTTTACACCGCTGGCGTCGCGTGCGTGAGCGTTGCAAAATAAATGTAGAAATCTATATTATAAAATGATTGCACCCACACTGCTCACGAGTGTCTGCGTTGCCAAGGGCTCAAATAGATGTCAGTTCTATTTGTAATCGCGTTTGGTGTGGGGGGACAAAATAAATGTATGCACGATGGCGCACGCACGCAGCCGTTTTGGGTTTCGTGTTAGTTGTGGAAACACTGCCCCTCAGTGTCATTCAAACGTACTTTTTATTATGTTTTTTATTTTGACAAAAAAAAAAAAAAAAAAAAAACGTATGTTTGACCATCATTCTATCTCCCGCATTGCAACTCCACTCTCACAGCCCATCCCATCTATCTCTGCTGGCCACCCACTTCGGGTTTCTACGCAACACATACCTTTCAACTATGCTGTGATGTTTAACGTACAATTTAAATCTACCTAATCGAATAGAATCCATAGATAAATACTTTTACTAAGAGTATTAGTAATTGACTGATTCGGTCTCTCCAGATCTCCTATCAGTACTATTTCTAGGGTCAATTTTAGATCAATGCTATGCATTTTCAGCCATTCCTGAACCTGAGACCAGAAACAGGCTACCTGAGGGCAATACCAAAACAAATGGTCTATTGATTCTGTATCCTCACAACAAAATCTGCAGAGCTTCGATGATTTTATGCCCCAAATATTCAACATTTTACTGGTGGCAAGAATTCTATATAATAATTTTCACTGAAAAGTCTTGAATCTTGCGTTTTATATATCAACTCATACACCCTCTAACATGGAATCGGTACATCAAAAATCTCTTCCCAACTATTTTGCAATCTGTATGGCACAGTTGTCAACATCCTGGTCCTCAAATGAAACTGGTATACTTTCCTATTTATGCTATTTTTATTCCTCCACCAGTTTTGATCCCTTATATTGGGCAGACAGACCAGTTCCCTACCTCCTCTCGCTGCCACCTGCCTCCTCCATTTTTGGGGTAATGCTGTAATCAATTTGTACTCTTGGATTGAGCAGACCTTCCCGTACAATTCTGATAACTCCATGAAGGACATAACGCTACCATTCCAATTTACAATATAATTTATGAACAGAATACCCTTTTCAAATATCTTTCGCATAAATACAGGTATTTTATCAACCAGCACATTTGAGTTCAGCCATAATATTTGTTGTAATATTTGTTCTATCTTTTCAGAGGGATGAAATTGAAATTGTAGCCAGCTCTGCAATGCCTGTTTGAAAAAGAGATACTTAGAAAAAAAGTGTCATTTTCAATTAATCGAAAATGAGACATGGAAATCGGCAAAAAGGCCATTTTTAAACAATGGATGAGCTTTTCTTAGTAATCTACTTGAGAGCCATTTAGGGTTCAAGTAAAACTTTTGAATAAGTGAAGCTTTTAGAGAGGTTTAATGCTTTTATATTTAATAATCTTAACCCACCCTATTTATTATATAGATAGGCATGCTTTATTTTTCCATAAATAGACAGGTATTTACCTCTCCATGGTTGCAGGATCTTGTCTAGTTTGACAAGTTTTTAATTTAAATTCATTGGAGAGCTTATTTATATATTTTGTAATATGAATACCAAGTATGTCTACTTCACCATCAGCCCATTGTATAGGTAAACTGCAGGGTAATGTAAAAGTTTTATTTTTTTAAAGATCCACTACATAATATTGTACACTTATCATAATTAGGTTTTAGTCCAGAGAGTACAGAAAAGTTATCTAGATCTTCAATGAGACATTGCAGGGATCTAGCTTGCGTACTTAATATAAAACTTGAGTCATCAGCATACATACACCTTTGTTTTTAAGCCTTGGATTTCTAGTCCTCTAATGTTGTTATTGGATCTGATTTTAATAGCTAGTATTTCGATGGCCATAACGAATAGATATGGTGACACCGGACACCCTTGTTTAACTCCTCTTTACAATTCAAAACTCTCTGAGAAGTAGCCGTTATATACTACTTTACACCTGGGGTTGCTATACATTATTTTTAATCATTTTATAAGAAAATTACCGAAATTGAAAAAATCTAAGTCATTCATAAATAAAATCCAGTCTTTATCAAATGCTTTTTCAAAATCCACTATAAATACCAGGCCTGGCTTCTTAGATGTTTCATGATGTTCTATTATTTCTAGTAGTTTTCGTATATTATCTCCAATGTATCGTCCATGTAAAAAACCTCTCTGATCAGGATGAACAATACCTGGTAAAACCCTTTTAATTATGAGTGCTATGCATTTCGCTAGTATTTTTGCATCACAACAATGAAGTGTAAGGGGCCTCCAGTTTTTTTAGAAAGACTGGGTCTTTATATTTGCCATCTGGGTCTTGTTTTAATAATAGAGAAATCAGACCTTCCTGCTGAGTATCTGACAGACTACCATTTCTATAGGAGCAGTGAAAACAATCTAACAATTGAGCTTTTAGTATATCAAAATAGGCTTGATATACCTCTACCGGTATGCCATCAAGCCCTGGGGTATTTCCAGACAAAGGATTTAATAGCCTCAAAAAGTTCTTCCTCTGTAATTTGGCCTTCGCACTGATCTTTCTGTACATTTGTTAATTTGCTGTACCCAGTCCACCTGGTCATGCTGCTGCTCCAGTTTCAACTGTTCTGCCTGCGGCTATGGAACCCTGACCTGTTCACTGGACATGCTACCTTGTCCCGGACCTGCTGTTTTGGACTCTCTCTCTACCGCACCTGCTGTCTCTAACTCTGAATGATCGGCTATGAAAAGCCAACTGACATTTACTCCTCAGGTGCTGACCTGTTGCACCCTCTACGACTACTGTGATTATTATTATCTGACCCTGCTGGTCATCTATGAACGTTTGAACATCTTGGCCATGTTTTGTTATAATCTCCACCCGGTACAGCCAGAAGAGGACTGGCCACCCCTCAGAGCTTAGTTCCTCTCTAGGTTTTTTCCTAGGTTCTGGCCTTTCTAGGGAGTTTTTCCTAGCTACCGTGCATCTACATCTGCATTGCTTACTGTTTTGGGTTTTAGGCTGGGTTTCTGTACAGCACTTTGTGACATCGGCTGATGTAAAAAGGGCTTCATAAATACATTTGATTGATTAATTACCGTGACTAACCGGTCACGTGGAAGTTGACTGCCTTCCTGACTCGTGACCGCCGGTGTGGCGGAAATACGGTCACCGCAACAGCCCTAATCATACCACTAGAATATCCCATGTGGCGCCTTGTCCTCAGTGACAGAAAACACATCATTCATTGTGTGCTCCACAAAATCTGACAGAAAATCCGACCCGACCAGGAAAATGAATACCACTGAATACAGCGGTTCTCAGGCAGGCTAGGGGCACACTGTTGTTAGTGTTGCATCACATTGGATGACCACTAGTGACTTATTGAACACAAATACAAACAGTTATATTACAGCTTTAAGCCATATCATCTATTACACCTCCTGAAATAATGTTTTTCTAAGCATATAACGTAAAAATGAACCACATCTACAGTAGGCCTACTACTTTGGTTTTGAGGTGAGACGGGTATGATGAAAGGTTAAGGTGGATTAAGTATAGATCTACCAAACATCACACTATGGGCCTGTTTCCAGGTACTGATGAAATCTAGACCGGAAACCAGTTCTGTATAAAACAGATACATTTCACAGGAAAACAAGTGTGGGTGTGGGGACACACAAACACATGCACTCACTCAAGCACGCACACACACTCAAGCACGCACACACACTCAAGCACACACACACTGAAGCACACACACACGGGTTTATTTTAGATCTTATCAGTACCTGGCCTTGAATTTAGCTGCTTCTATTTAGTAATGTTTTCAAACAGAGATTTACACAATCATGTCTACTATTCTACCACGATGCCGTCTCTCATCCTTTCTCCTGGACTACTAACACCATGTCGTCAAAGTGGCATGGGGTGGACAATTCGGTTGAGGTTGACTCACCATACAAAGCCCTGAAGTGGAATAGGTTAATTTCACAGGAAAATTATTGGTCAGACAGTGTTAGAGGAACTACCCTGACGTCAGACATGCATCTGTTGCCTAGTCACTTTATCCCCAAATATATGTACATATCTACCTCAATTACCTCGTACCCTGCACATCGACTTGGTACCTAGGACTGTATTGGTGGTGGAAATTAGCTGCTTTTATTTCTCTACTAAACTCCCACTATGCTTTCTCCCATCCATTCTACTGTACTACTAAGACCATCAGTTGCATGGTTGAGGTGGAAAATTAGGTTAAAACAGGTTCAATTTGACTTACTTTGTTATTAACATACAGAGTTAGGGAGCAGGATAAGTTAATTTCACAGGAAAATTACAGGTGAGACCATGTGGGAATGCAATGAACTACGCGTCTCTCACAGAAGCGCGCGCGCACAGTACAGGTGAAAGGTTCATATAAAACCAACACACACAGCACATCCTCTTTCCCTTGAATTGAAACGGCTTTGTAAACCACACTTAGGGTGGCACTAGGAGCAGATCAAATGTTTACTCCGATAAACAATTATAGGGTGTAGAGAGAAAGAGGAACTGAACTAACAAATTCTCACAGTCCCTTGTGCCGTTGGAAGAGGATACTTTTTTTTCTCAGACTTGCTAGCTAGCATATGCTATTATTGTGAAAGGGTTGGGCAGTACAACAGCATTACTGTCCATATAATACTTGTCAAAGGACTCATTTGTTGGTCATGCCCATTTGTAAACTACCTTCATCTAGTGAACAATAGGCAAAATTATGAGCTATAAATATATATAGAGGAATGTGATGTAATTCAAAAGGTGAGTATCAGACTATTCTACAAACGTTGGGCTATATGTTTAGATCTGTAATACATTGTAAGGCTGCATGATGCGACTAATTGTCACGATCGTCAAAGGGAGAGAGAGAGGACCAAGGCGCAGCGCGTGAAAAATACATCTTCTCTTTATTATAAGAAGAAAAAACGAAACAAAACAACAAACAGACGAACGTGAAGCTAAGCAAGAACTAAGTGCACACATGCAACATAGAACATCGACATAGACAATTACCCACAAAACAGCTAAAGCCTATGGTTGCCTTAAATATGGCTCCCAATCAGAGACAACCATAACCAGCTGTCTCTAATTGAGACCCAATTCAGGCAACCATAGACTTTCCTAGACACCTACACTGAACACTAAACCATCTACTCTACTAAACCCCCTAAACCATACAACACCCTAGACAATACAACAACACACAAACTTCCCCATGTCACACCCTGACCTAACTAAAATAATAATGAAAACAAAGATAACTAAGGCCAGGGTGTGACATAACCCCCCCCTTAAGGTGCGAACTCCGGGCGCACCAGCATAAAGTCTAGGGGAGGGTCTGGGTGGGCGTCTGTCCACGGTGGCGGCTCTGGCACTGGTCGTGGACCCACCCCACCATAGTCACTACCCGCTTTCTTAACCCCACTGGAATAAGGGGCAGCACCGGACTAAGGGGCAGCACCGGACTAAGGGGCAGCACCGTACTAAGGGGCAGCACCGTACTAAGGGGCAGCACCAGGATAAGGGGCAGCACCAGGATAAGGGGCAGCTCCGGACTGAGGGACGGCAGCTCCGGACTGAGGGACAGCACCGGACTGAAGGGCAGCACCGGACTGAATGGCGGATCCTGGCTGGCTGGCTCTGGCGGATCCTGGCTGGACGGCTCTGGCGGATCCTGGCTGGACGGCTCTGGCGGATCCTGGCTGGACGGCTCTGGCGGATCCTGGCTGGACGGCTCATGGCTGGCTGGACGGCTCATGGCTGGCTGGCGGATCCTGGCTGGACGGCTCATGGCTGGCTGACGGATCTGGCTGCTCATGGCTGGCTGACGGATCTGGCTGCTCATGGCTGGCTGACGGATCTGGCTGCTCATGGCTGGCTGACGGATCTGGCTGCTCATGGCTGGCTGACGGATCTGGCTGCTCATGGCTGGCTGACGGATCTGGCTGCTCATGGCTGGCTGACGGATCTGGCTGCTCATGGCTGGCTGACGGATCTGGCTGCTCATGGCTGGTTGGCGGCTCTGGCAGATCCTGTCTGGTTGGCGGCTCTGGCAGATCCTGTCTGGTTGGCGGCTCTGGCAGATCCTGTCTGGTTGGCGGCTCTGGCAGATCCTGACTGACGAATGGCTCTAGCGGCTCCTGACTGACTAACGGCTCTGACGGCTCGGGACAGACGGGCGGCTCTAATGGCTCGGGACAGACGGATGGCTCAGATGGCGCTGGGGAGACGGATGGCTCAGATGGCGCTGGGGAGACGGATGGCTCAGATGGCGCTGGGGAGACGGATGGCTCAGATGGCGCTGGGGAGACGGATGGCTCAGATGGCGCTGGGGAGACGGATGGCTCAGATGGCGCTGGGGAGACGGATGGCTCAGATGGCGCTGGGGAGACGGATGGCTCAGATGGCGCTGGGGAGACGGATGGCTCAGATGGCGCTGGGGAGACGGATGGCTCAGATGGCGCTGGGGAGACGGATGGCTCAGACCGGATGAGGCGTACTGTAGGCCTGGTGCGTGGTGCCGGAACTGGAGGCACCGGGCTAAGGACACGCACCTTCAGGCTATTGCGGGGAGAAGGAACAGGGCATACTGGACCCTGGGGACGCACATTAGGCCTAGTGCGTGGTGCCGGAACTGGAGGTACCGGGCTGGGGACACGCATCTCAGGGCTAGTGCGGCGAGAAGGAACAGGGCATACTGGACCCTGGGGACGCACATTAGGCCTAGTGCGTGGTGCCGGAACTGGTGGTACCGGGCTGGGGACACGCATCTCAGGGCTAGTGCGGGGAGCAGCAACAGGACGCACAGGACTCTGGGGACACACAGGAGGCTTGGTGCGTGGTGTAGGCACTGGTGGTAATGGGCTGGAGACACGCACCACAGGGTTAGTGCGTGGAGGAGGAACAGGGCTCTGTTGACACACAGGAAGCTTGGTGCGTGGTACCGGACTGGAGACACGCACCATAGGGCTAGTACGTGGAGGAGGAACAGGGCACACTGGACTCTCGAGTCGCACTATAGGCCTGGTGCGTGGTACCGGTACTGGTGGTACCGGGCTGAGGGCACGCACCTCAGGAAGAGTGCGGGGAGAAGGAACAGTGCGTACAGGGCTCAGGAGACGCACAGGAGGCTTCCCAACCTTACCTGGTTGTATGCTCCCCCATATCAACATCTCTCTCTCTTCGCTCTCCTCCAATAACACCAACAACTCCTCAAATGTCTCATAATCTCCCATCCTTTCACTTTCCTCCAATCTGTCCAATAACTCCTCCACATTCTCCGACTCATACCTTAGTTTAGCCAACTGCTCCTGATGGTAAGCACGGGGAACTGGCTCAATTCTCCCACTTGACCCAGCCACACTCCCCGTGTGCCCTCCCCCAAGAAATTTTTGGGGGAGCCTCTCGGGCTTCCAGCCACTCTGCCTTGATTTACGCTGCTTGGTCCGATGTTGGTGGGTAATTCTGTCACGATCGTCAAAGGGAGAGAGAGAGGACCAAGGCGCAGCGCGTGAAAAATACATCTTCTCTTTATTATAAGAAGAAAAAACGAAACAAAACAACAAACAGACGAACGTGAAGCTAAGCAAGAACTAAGTGCACACATGCAACATAGAACATCGACATAGACAATTACCCACAAAACAGCTAAAGCCTATGGTTGCCTTAAATATGGCTCCCAATCAGAGACAACCATAACCAGCTGTCTCTAATTGAGACCCAATTCAGGCAACCATAGACTTTCCTAGACACCTACACTGAACACTAAACCATCTACTCTACTAAACCCCCTAAACCATACAACACCCTAGACAATACAACAACACACAAACTTCCCCATGTCACACCCTGACCTAACTAAAATAATAATGAAAACAAAGATAACTAAGGCCAGGGTGTGACACTAATGATGATTTGATAAAAGTCGCTTGAAAGGCATGAGCTCTGCTTTGTTTTTTGTGCAGGCAGTGCACACTACATCAGTCACTCATTCACAATTTGACAAGCACTTGACAATGCCTAGAATTTCACAGCAGCATCCCCTTTGTTTGACCGTAATGAACCCTAAAAACATCCATGCTGTTTGCGGCCAGTGGCCATTGTGCCCTTCTCCCTGAGTACTCCATCACATGATTGGGTCTTTCTCACAGGCTACAAGTGAAGACAGACACATCGGGGATGCAACTGTGTGCGTCTTTATCCAATTCCGAGGTGCATATTGAAGATATTGGAAGAACTGTCCATATTTACTTTTCATCAGCCAGCAATATGAGTAGGCCTAATGAACAGCAAAAGCACTAGCCTATGTCAATCTACTATCCCCCATACTACAAAAGTCAACTTATTATATTCTGTGCCAGAACAGTTGTGGGACGCAATAGATCCCAAATGAATACAACCACTAGCATAACATTTTTTTTAATGCAATGTGGCTGACACAACAGATCAGAACATTTAGCTTAAAATGTTGATAAACTATTAGGCTATTTCTTCAAATTATAAGAGCAGCAATGCACACATGGCAATAGGCTTAAAGCTTCAATGTTCCATTAGTGGGAAAACACCATTATCACAAGTGAACACAAATGTGATTATGCATGTAATGCTTTTATTATAAAGGTGTATTTTTATGGTGAAACTGACGCGCTGCTTATGTATGCCAGTTAGGCTCTAAACCCTTTGTAAAGCGGATTAATGTGCTTAATTTTAAGAAGTTATTTGGCCACTTTAGTTGTGATACAAACCTTATTAAAACATATAGGCCTATGGGCTAGGCTACATGAGGTGTGTGACTAGGATTAAAAAAGGCGCAAAAAAAAGGCTGTTCTTATGCTGGGCATCATTCACAAGTGATAGGCTAATTTTGTCACCTATCAGACTATTCTTGATTTAATCTTGTCTTTACATATACTACATAATACATGTGACATTTGTTGTGATTTAGAATGCACCTGTCATGCACTTAAATAGCGAATGGAGGACGCTTTTCCTGTGGTTGAATTTCATGCCAGTCAGGTAGGCTATACTCCTGTTGTAAAGATAAATAATGTGCTCAATATAAGAAAAAGTTGAGAAATAAATATAGGCCTAGTGTACAGAAAGCTGATGGGATCCTCCTCTTTTCAATAGAGGCCATCAAAACACGGTTTTCTCACGCAATTGCATAGCCTACATGTTGCGCAACATGAGCTCATGGGCTCTAATTAAGTGTTTTGATTAGATTTTTGATTAAATTTGCATTGATGTCAGAGTGATTAGAGGGACAATTGTCACGATCGTCGTTAGGTGAAAGACAGGACCAAGGCGCAGCGTGATATAAATACATCTTATTTATTAGAAGATGAAACGAACACGAAACACTAATACAAACTAAACAAAAACAACAAACGACCGTGAAGCTACAAACGAAAGTGCAGACACACGCTACTAACGTCAAACATAGACAATTACCCACAACCTGCCTAATGCCTATGGCTGCCTAAATATGACTCCCAATCAGAGACAACAACAGATAGCTGTCTTTAATTGAGAACCAATCTAGGCAACCATAGACTTACCTAAACACCTACACTGAACACAACCCCATAAACTCTACAAAACCTCCTATACAATACAAACACCCTAGACTAGACAAAACACACAAACATCCCCCATGTCACACCCTGACCTAACTAAAATAATAAAGAAAACAAAGATAACTAAGGCCAGGGCGTGACAACAATAGAGTGCTGAGTACCAGGCAGCTAGCAAGTTTGGTAGGCTACTAATGACCATCAGCAGCATCAGTGCTTGGAGAAACCTAATTGGTCTGATATATCCACGTGAGAGACGCAGACTCGGTCTCAACCTTTAAGTCTTTATTGAAGACTCATCTCTTCAGTAGGTCCTATGATTGAGTGTTGTCTGGCCCAGGGGTGTGAAGGTGAACGGAAAGGCACTGGAGCGACGAACCGCCCTTGCTGTCTCTGCCTGGCCGGTTCCCCTCTCTCCACTGGGATCCTCTGCCTCTAACCCTATTACGGGGGCTGAGTTACTGGTGCTCATCCATGCCGTCCCTAGGAGTGGTGCGTCACTTGAGTGGGTTGAGTCACTGTCCGGGTTGGCGCCCCCCTCGCATTCGTGCCGTGGGGGACGTCTTTGTGGGCTATACTCGGGCTTGTCTCAGGATAGTAGGTTGGTGGTTGAAGTTATCACTCTATCGCTCTGCCTTGGCAAAGTGGGTGGGTTTATATCCTACCTGTTTGGCCCTGTCCGGGGTTATCGTCAGATAGGGCCACAGTGTCTCCCGACCCCTCCTGTCTCAGCCTCCAGTATTTATGCTGTAATAGTTTGTGTCGGGGGCTAGGGTCAGTCTGTTATATCTGGAGTACTTCTCATGTCTTATCGGGTATCCTGTGTGAATTTAAGTATGCTCTCTTTTTTTCTCTCTCTCTTCTCTCGGAGGACCTGAGCCATAGGACCATGCCTCAGGGCTACCTGGCCTGATGACTCCTTGCTGTCCCCAGTCCACCTGGTCATGCTGCTGCTCCAGTTTCAACTGTTCTGCCTGCGGCTATGGAACCCTGACCTATTCACTGGACATGTTACCTTGTCCCAGACCTGCTGTTTTGGACTCTCTCTCTACCGCACCTGCTGTCTCTAACTCTGAATGATCGGCTATGAAAAGCCAACTGACATTTACTCCTCAGGTGCTGAATTGTTGCACCCTCTACAACCACTGTGATTATTATTATCTGACCCTGCTGGTCATCTATGAACGTTTGAACATCTTGGCCATGTTCTGTAACAATCTCCACCCGGCACAGCCAGAAGAGGACTGGCCACCCCTCAGAGCTTAGTTCCTCTCTAGGTTTTTTCCTAGGTTCTGGCCTTTCTAGGGAGTTTTTCCTAGCTACCGTACATCTGCATTACTTGCTGTTTTAGGCTGGGTTTCTGTACAGCACTTTGTGACATCGGCTGATGTAAAAAGGGCTTCATAAATACATTTGATTGATTAATTACCGTGACTAACCGGTCACGTGGAAGTTGACTGCCTTCCTGACTCGTGACCGCCGGTGTGGCGGAAATACGGTCACCGCAACAGCCCTAATCATACCACTAGAATATCCCATGTGGCGCCTTGTCCTCAGTGACAGAAAACACATCATTCATTGTGTGCTCCACAAAATCTGGCAGAAAATCCGACCCGACCAGGAAAATGAATACCACTGAATACAGCGGTTCTCAGGCAGGCTAGGGGCACACTGTTGTTAGTGTTGCATCACATTGGATGACCACTAGTGACTTATTGAACACAAATACAAACAGTTATATTACAGCTTTAACCCATATCATCTATTACACCTCCTGAAATAATGTTTTTCTAAGCATATAACGTAAAAATGAACCACACCTACAGTAGGTCTACTACTTTGGTTTTGAGGTGAGACGGGTATGATGAAAGGTTAAGGTGGATTAAGTATAGATCTACCAAACATCACATTATGGGCCTGTTTCCAGGTACTGATGAAATCTAGACCGGAAACCAGTTCTGTATAAAACAGATACATTTCACAGGAAAACAGGTGTGGCCCTGTGGGTGTGGACACACACACACACACACACACACACACACACACACACACACACACACAGGGGTTTAAGTGGGATCTTATCAGTACCTGGCCTTGAATTTAGCTGCTTCTATTTAGTAATGTTTTCAAACAGAGATTTACACAATCATGTCTACTATTCTTCCACGATGCCGTCTCTCATCCTTTCTCCTGGACTACTAACACCATGTCGTCAAAGTGGCATGGGGTGGACAATTCGGTTGAGGTTGACTCACCATACAAAGCCCTGAAGTGGAATAGGTTAATTTCACAGGAAAATTATTGGTCAGACAGTGTTAGAGGAACTACCCTGACGTCACACATGCATCTGTTGCCTAGTCACTTTATCCCCAAATATATGTACATATCTACCTCAATTACCTCGTACCCTGCACATCAACGTGGTACCTGTACACTGTGTATATAGCCAAGTTATCATTACTCATTGTGTATTTATTCCTTGTGTTATTATCTCTGTTATTTCACTTTTTCTCTCTCTGCATTGTTGGGAAGGGCCGCTAAGTAATCATTTCACTGTTAGTCTACTCCTGTTGTTTACGAAGTTTGTGGGAAATCAAATTTGATTGACATGCACACAAACACACACTAGTTTTAATAAGGACTGTATTGGTGGTGGAAATTTTCTGCTTTTATTTCTCTACTCAACTCCCACTATGCTTTCTCCCATCCATTCTACTGTACTACTAAGACCATCAGTTGCATGGTTGAGGTGGAAAATTAGGTTAAAACAGGTTCAATTTGACTGACTTTGTTATTAACCTATTTAATCCCATCGGTCATTTTCAGTTATAAGGCTCTAAAAATGTTACTGAATGATCTATCAATGCATTTCCAGCAAATATTGAAATAATAAAGGGTCTCAATGAAAGATGTGCAGTGTCACATGTTTAGTGTAAATTGTCACATGACCAGAGCTGTTTACTTCCTGGTTGCACCACAAGAAGAGGATGGCTGCATCAAAGCTCCCAAACAAAAGGTTAGTAAAGTATGTTAACATAAAGTTAGGACAAATATTTTTAGTACACGTCATCTTTAAGGTGTCTAGTAGTGATATATGCATTTGCAATTACTCAACTTTGTTCAGTGTGGTTATAGAATGAGTAAACATGTTGACGGCAACAATAGTGACCCGTGGGATATCACAGTGCGTCTAGGTATACACATAGTTATACACATACATAGTTCTTGTTCTAACTAACTTTCTACTCTGTTCTTTCTTTTAGTTTCACTTTGAGTCAAGTTCTGGATATGTTGGATCTAGGTGACTACCCAGACAAGGCATGCAACATTGCAGTTATCCCTCAAAATGAGAAAGATGCTGTCCTGATTGATTGTGATAGCGATGGGTCAGATATGGACTATGGACAGGCCATTTGCCAGCCAGGCTGTTGAATGCATATGCTGAACCTATGCAAACAGATAATGACAGGAACAACGTTACCCCCCCCCCCCCCATCAACAACCTCCCCCACCCCCCTCCATTGTTGATAATGAAGTGCCAAGGGCCTCTACCCGCCAGAGGATCCAGTCAGAAGAGCCAAGGGGAAAGCTGCAGGTGGTCAAAAATAAAGATTGAGTGTTCAAACGATCGAAGAGGCCTGCCACTGATGTGATTCCAAAAGACATAGTATACAGCCCAAATATGCAAAAGTTTGGCACGAAACCACTGAGCCACAGAAGGAGATCTTTACTGGCTGCTACTGTTGAAGATCAGGCAAGATATGACAAAACTTCTCACTGGCCAATCAACACAATGCACCGGTTCCAGAGAAGTCGTCATTGTGACAAATGTACTACCTATGCATGTGAGAAACGCAAAGTGCCACTGCACATTGAGTGCTTCAAGATATACCATGGACAGTAGAAAAGGAGATCAGATCGAATGAAAAAGGGCTGAAAAAGACAATAAAAGAAAAATAGAAAAGTCGATAAAGGGTGAGGAGAAGAAGTACAACGGACTCTAGGAAGAAAAGAAAAGTCGACGAAAAAGACAATCAAAATGACTGAAATGTTTTTGGAAAAGAAGGTCAATTGATTCAAGACATACTGTATGACAGTAGGACTGACTGATCACAGTTCAAAATAGTGATGCACAAACTAATCTGAAGCCTAACTCCATGATATATACTGTATATACAGTATATATAAGCACTCATTGTGCAGTGGTGCTTTTTACATATATATATATATATATATAAAATTGTATTTTGTTCAGTGTAGGCCTCTACTTGAATGCATATTCTACAGGCTAACTCTATCCTAAATGTTACCTTTATGTTCAGTGGGAATGAATCACAGGACTGCTATACAGTTGTTAGTGAATGTTGCACTAAAATGTCACAATGACAATGTTACAATGAATATTGCACTAAAGTACAAGTTCAAATGTTACAATAAAGTTACAATATTAATGTTACAATGTATGTTACAATAAAGTAACAATGTTGAAATACGTTGATGGTTGTTTTTTTGTCTTTGCTCTCAGTATTCATATCGGTGTAGTGTAATGGTTTTTGATGTGTAAAATAATCACACTAGAATGTGACGGGGCATTCTAGTAGCAATGCTGGGGACTGCTAGTGACAGAGTTTTAAATGTGTTAATAACTGGGTTGGGATATATAAGAACTTTGATAACTGCATAGGAGAAATATGTTAATTCAGTATACGTAACATTATCCCACCGGTCACAATTGTGACAGACCATAAAACACACTTTTTCACCTACTTTTCCATGAAAATTTCAAAAAACAATGAATGATTACTTCAAAGGGTTACTAATGACACATGATTTGGATATTTTCATGTCTGGGAAAAATTCGGGATTAAATGGGTTAACATACAAAGTTATGAAGCAGGATAAGTTAATTTCACAGGAAAATTACAGGTGAGACCATGTGGGAATGCAATGAACTACACATCTCTCTCACACACACACACACATACATGTGGCATGCACAGTACAGGTGAAAGGTTCATGTAAAACCAACACACATAGCACATCCTCTTTCTCTTGAATTGAAACGGCTTTGTAAACCACACTTAGGGTGGCACTAGGAGCAGATCAAATGTTTACTCCTATAAACAATTATAGGGTGTAGAGAGAAAGAGGAACTGAACTAACTGACAAATTCTGACAGTCCCTTGTGCCTTTGGAAGAGGATACTTTTTTCTCAGACTTGCTAGCTAGCATATGCTATTATTGTGAAAGGGTTGAGCAGTACAACAGCATTACTGTCCATATAATACTTGTCAACTTCAACTATACACACACACACAGTTGAAGTCGTAAGTTTACATGCACTTAGGTTGGAGTCATTAAAACTCGCTTTTCCACCACTCCACAAATTTCTTATTAACAAACTATAGTTTTGGTAATTCGGTTAGGACATGTACTTTGTGCATGACACAAGTCATTTTTCCAACAATTGTTAACAGACACAGTGAATTTTAAGTGAAATAATCTATCACAATTCCAGTGGGTCAGAAGTTTACATACACTAAATTGACTGCGCCTTTAAACAACTTGGAAAATTCCAGAAAAGGGATGTCATGGCTTTAGAAGCTTCTGCTAGGCTAATTGACATAATTTGAGTCAATTGGAGGTGTACCTGTGGATGTATTTCAAGCCCTACCTTCAAACACAGTGCCTCTTTCATGACATCATGGGAAAATCAAAAGAAATCAGCCAAGACAGCAGAAAAATAAATGTAGACCTCCACAAGTCTGATTCAGCCTTGAGGGCAATTTTCAAACGCCTGAAGGTACAACGTTCATCTGTACAAACAATAGTACGCAAGTATAAACACCATGGGACCACGCAGCTGTCATAGGGCTCAGGAAGGAGACACGTTCTGTCTCCTAGAGATGAATGTACTTTGGTGCAAAAAGTGCAAATCAATCCCAGAACAACAGCAAAGGACCTTGTGAAGATGCTGGAGGAAACCGGTACAAAAGTATCTATATCCACAGTAAAACGAGTCCAATATTGACATAACCTGAAAGGCCGCTCAGCAAGGAAGAAGCCACTGCTCCAAAACCGCCATAAAAAAGCCAGACTACGGTTTGCAACTGCACATGGGGACAAAGATCGTAGTTTTTGGAGAAATGTCCTCTGGTCTGATGAAACAAAAAAAGAACAGTTCGGCCATAATGACCATTGTTATGTTTGGAGGACAAAGGGGGATGCTTGCAAGCTGAGGAACACCATCCCAACCGTGAAGCACGGGGGTGGCAACATCATGTTGTGGGGGTGCTTTGCTGCAGGAGGGACTGGTGCACTTCACAAAATAGATGGATTATGAGGATGGAAAATTATGTGGATATATTGAAGCAACATCTCAAGACAGTCAGGAAGTTAAATTTTGGTCGCTAATGGGTCTTTCAAATGGACAATGACCCCAAGCATACTTCCAAAGTTGTGGCAAAACGGCTTAAGGACAACAAAGTCAAGGTATTGGAGTGGCCATCACAAAGCCCTGACCTCAATCCCATAGAAAATTTGTGGGCAGAACTGAAAAAGCATGTGCGAGCAAGGAGGCCTACAAACCTGACTCAGTTACACCAGCTCTGTCAGGAGGAATGGGCCAAAATTTACCCAACTTGTTGTGGGAAGCTTTTGGAAGGCTACCCGAAACTTTTGACCCAAGTTAAAACAATTTAAAGGCAATGCTACCAAATACTAATTGAGTGTATGTAAACTTCTGGCCCACTGGGAATGTGATGAAAGAAATACAAGCTGAAATAAATCCTTCTCTCATTCTGACATTTCACATTCTTAAAATAAAGTGCTGATCCTAACTGACCTAAGACAGGGAATTTTTACTTGGATTAAATGTCAGGAATTGTGAAAAACGGAGTTTAAATGTATTTGGCTATGGTATGTCAACTTCCGACTTCAACTGTACAAACACACACATACATACATTATATATAGAACAAAAATTGAAATGCAACAATTTCAAAGATTTTACTGAGTTACAGTTCATATAAGGAAATCAGTCAATTTAAATGTATTCATTAGGCCCTAATCCATGGATTTCACATGATTGGGAATACAGATATGCATATGTTGGCCACAGATACCGTAAAAAAAAAATTGGGGCGTGGATCAGAAAACCAGTCAGTATGGATATTGGCGGGAACTGGAACACTGTAGTAGACGTCGACCCAGAGCATCCCAAACATTCTCAATGAGTCACATGTCTGGTGAGTATGCAGGCATTGGAAGAACTGGGACATTTTCCGCTTCCAGGAATTGTGTACAGAGCCTTGTGATATGGGGCCGTGCATTATCATGTCGAAACATGAGGTGATGGTGGCGGATGAATGGCACAACAATGGGCCTCAGGATCTCGTCACTGTAGCTCTGTGTATTGAAATTCCCATTGATAAAATGCAATTGTTTTCGTTGTCCATAGCTTATACTTGCCCATACCATAACCCCACCATGGGGCACTCTGTTCACAAAGTTGACATCAGCAAACCGCTCGCCCACACGATGCCACGTTTGTGGTTGTGAGGCCAGTTGGACATACTGCCAAATTCTCTTACACAACGTTGGAGGCGGCTTATGGTAGAGACATGAACATTCAATACTCTGGCAACAGCTCTGGTGGACATTCCTGCAGTCAACATGCCAATCGCATGCTCCCTCAAAACTGGAGGCATCTGTGGCATTGTGTTGTGTGACAAAACTGCACATTTTAGTGTGGCCTTTTATTGTCCCCAGCACAAGATGCACCAGTGTAATGATGCACACTGTCGATTACACCACGACTTCGAGAAGCTGCGAAGTGACATAATCAAGCACACCCATCTCATTAGTGGTGGTGAGATAATGTATCTTATGTCAGACTAATTTGCAATTGACTGTCACAGTTTGAGAAGACAATCAGAAATACTGTTAGAATGTTTTTCAATTGACTGCCATAGCCCCAAATAAAAAAGTAAACAGGCTGTTAATTACTATTTTTTTCACGTGGTTGCGAGATTTTTTTGATATCAGAATTGGGTCGTGGGCCAAAAAAGTTTGGGAACCCCTGCTGTAGGCTGTTTCGTTGTTGGTATTCAGGCCTACCACTTGTGTCTTCTGCAAACTTGATGATTGAGTTGGAGACATGCATGTGCCTACATTCACCACCTGGGGTCGGCCCGTCAAGAGGTCCAGGACCCCGAGCTTAGTGATGAGCATCGAGGGCACTATGGTGTTGAAGGCTGAGCTGTAGTCACTGAACTGCATTCTTACATGGGTATCCCTCTTGTCCAGATGGGATAGGGCAGTGCGATGGTGATTGAGTCATCCGTGGATCTGTTGGGGAAGTATGCAAATTGTAGTGGGTCTAGGGCAGGGGTCGGGGTCGGGAACCTATGGCTCCCGAGCCAGGTGTGGCTCTTTTGATGATTGCATCTGGCTCGCAGATAAAACAAAATATTCTCACTTTTTTATTTTTTTAAAATAAATTTTATCCCCTTTTCTCCCCAATTTTCGTGGTATCCAATCGCTAGTAATTACTATCTTGTCTCATCGCTACAACTCCTTGTTTTAATCCATCCATCGATTTTTCACTGCTCATGTCCTGTTCAGGGCTGCAGGAGCAATTGTCCATTATTTTAATTAAATGATACTGGCCTACGTTGGCCGTTGCTAGGTAAAACAGGTAAACGCCTCCTTTTGAATCAGTCTGCTCGGTCATTAGCTCAAAGCTAACCCTTCGACGAAGAAGATGGCGAAAAGAAAAAAAGATGACGAGTATCGTGCATTTCAGGACGAATGGACCGAAGAATTCGCCTTTGTGGAGAGAGCAGGTTCTGCGGTGTGTCTAATTTGCAATGACAAAATTACATCGATGAAACGGTCGAATGTAAAGCGGCACTTCGACACGCGCCATGCTACCTTTGCATCAAAATACCCTGCGGGAGACAGCAGAAAGAAAGCGAGCCAAGAGCTACTGAGCAGGGTGCAAGCTAGCCAGCAGCAACTCCGCGTATGGACCCGGCAAGGTGACTATAATTCCGCTAGCTTTGCTGGATCTTTAGCAATAGTGAGGAACGGAAAACCATTCACAGATGGCGAGTATGCTAAAACGTTCATGCTGGATGTAGCCAATGAACTTTTTGATGATCTTCCGAACAAAGACAAGATAATTAAACGGATACAAGACATGCCTCTGTCGGCAAGAACTGTTCATGATCGTACCATCGTGATGGCAAACAAAGTGGAGGAAACGCAAGTGAAGGACATAAATGCAGCGCCATTCTTTTCCCTGGCTTTGGATGAGTCAACAGACGTGAGCCATTTGTCGCAGTTCAGCGTAATTGCAAGATATGCTGTTGGTGACACACTGCGCGAAGAAAGTCTTGCAGTTCTGCCATTAAAAGGGTCCACAAGAGGTGAGGATTTATTTAAGTCTTTCATGGAGTTTGCTCAAGAAAAAAATCTACCTATGGATAAACTTCTCTCAGTGTGTACTGATGGTGCTCCGTGTATGGTGGGGAATAAAAAAGGATTTGTGGCGCTTCTCCGTGAACATGAAAATAGACCCATCCTAAGTTTCCATTGCATTCTACACCAGGAGGCACTTTGTGCTCAGATGTGTGACAGGCAGTTTGGGGAAGTGATGTCGCTGGTCATTCGTGTGATCAACTTTATTGTTGCTCGAGCCTTAAATGATCGCCAGTTTAAAACACTGCTGGATGAAGTTGGAAATAACTATCCTGGTCTGCTTTTGCACAGCAATGTGCGTTGGTTGTCAAGAGGGAAGGTGCTTAGCCGTTTTGCGGCTTGCCTGAAAGAAATCCGGACTTTCCTTGAAATGAAAGGCATCGAGCATCCTGAGCTAGCCGAAACTGAGTGGCTCCTCAAGTTTTACTATCTCGTAGATATGACTGAACATCTGAACCAGCTCAACGTGAAAATGCAAGGCATTGGAAATACAGTGTTATCCCTTCAACAAGCTGTGTTTGCTTTTGAAAACAAGCTAGAACTTTTCATCATGGATCTTGAAACAGGTCGTTTACTACATTTTGAAAAACTGAGCCAATTTAAAGATGCATGCACAGCAAGTGAGCCTATTCAAAACTTTGATCTCCACCAGCTAGCTCGCTGCACATCCAGTCTCCTACAGTCCTTCAAAGCACGCTTTGGAGAATTTCGTGAGCACACTCGTCTTTTTAAGTTCATCACCCTTCCAAACGAGTGTTCACTGAACACAGCTGACCTGAGTTACATTCCTGGTGTCTCCGTCAGAGATTTTGAAGCAGAAGTGGCTGACCTGAAGGCCTCAGACATGTGGGTGAATAAGTTCAAGTCACTGAATGAAGATTTGGAAAGAATCACACGACAGAAAGCGGAGTTGGCGAGCAAGCACATGTGGACAGAAATGAAAAAACTTCAACCCGAAGACCAGCTGATTCTCAAAACTTGGAACGCGCTTCCTGTCACATACCACACACTGCAGCGTGTGAGTATTGCTGTATTGACCATGTTTGGATCTACGTATGCATGTGAGCAGTCATTCTCACATCTTAAAAACATCAAGTCCAACCTACGATCACGTTTAACGGATGAAAGCCTCAACGCTTGCATGAAGCTTAACCTCACCAAGTACCAACCAGACTACAAAGACATCAGCAAATCCATGCAGCACCAGAAGTCGCATTAATGGTGAGTATTATAACAACATTATTTAAGAATAAATTCAGAGGCTTATTATACTGACATTTAGTTGAATTCACTTTTAAAATATATTATATGGCTTTCACTGAAAAAAAAATCCAAATTTTTTGCTTTCATGGCTCTTAGTCAAAAAGGTTCCCGACCCCTGGTCTAGGGTGTCGGGTAAGGTGATATATTCCTTAAGTAGCCTCTCAAAGCACTTCAAGATGACAGAAGTGAGTGCTTCAGGGCAATAGTAATTTATAGTTCAGTTTCTTTTGCTTTCTTGGGTACAGGAACAATGGTGCACATCTTGGAGCAAGTGGGGACCACAGACAGATGGGATAGATTGAATATGTCCGTAAACGTATCAAATTGATCAAACTAAACAAAGTTCAAATATAACAAAGATTGAAGTTCCAGTTGCCCATTGTTTTATTTCAGAATTTTCTAAATTAATTTTGACATTAACATCAAAGATCCTTCCTCTTCACATTCACATAAGAAAAAATAAATAGTATCGAACCATAAACTCCCTTTTATTAAAAGGTTAGAGCTTTTACAAAGAAAAATACAGTGAATACACTATCAACATGATTTACAATCCAATCATTAGAAGTTAAAGTAGTAGTTAACACCTGCATATTTCTATACATTTTATTCCACTATGATCTGGGAACAGCGCCCCCCCAAAAAAGTGGTTAATCAGCCGAGTAAGGTGCTATCGCTTGTTATTTGTTAAATTTTCCATTGTTTTCTACATTTAATTCACAAATTATTATTTAAATAACAGCAATCTCTTCACAAGGCAGTGCACTACGAAGTGGTGAGCCAGAATGGGTGCGTGTGGCAAAGAAGTCATGAGTATGCAGTGAAGAAATGGGACAGAATCACCCTGACAATTCACCCAGTTATATAAAACGGTTTCAGAGCCAAGAAAGAGACCAGCCATTACAATAACATGGCGATTTTAAAACATTTTGAAACAAAAAATGTGTTTCTTATTGGACAAGTTCAAGGAGTACATCCGTTTCAAAACGTTTTCAAACTACTGAACACGACCCAGATGCTCATAGCCAAGACAGCCTAGGGGTTAACATACAATATTTTTGCCAAATATGTAAGTTGGTGTCCAGTGCATTAAAATAACACACTCAGGAGAAGGTTGTGTGTCACTTGCAAGTTTGATTTGACTGCAAACACACACGTGACCTAAACATTTCATGAGTGAAAGCTATATTTCATCTAACTTTATTACACTTCCACTTTTCCTGTGAAGAAATCCTACCGAGAGGCCTGTTAGAGATATGCCTGAGAAGCAGAGGACACAAAAAGGTCAGAAGTGGCAGATCTCATCCAATGCCAATCAACAGGCTGGTGTTTATCAGGTCACGAGACAGAAAAGGTTTTGCAAAATTTTGCAATGAGAAACGAGAATGAGGACAAGTCCAGGTAGTCCCTCCCGGTTTGAGTCCATTTTCTTCCATGTGGTGCCTAACACAACCCGTTTGTTTTCTGGCAAGCCTTTTTCCCCTTCTCCCCCCTCCTATCGGTCTGTCTGAAACTAAGCTTAGAACTTATCTTGACTTGACTCTGGGCTTGTCTGTTTGGTGTCTAGATTTTTAAGATACAATGTTGCCTATTACCAAACATATTTTTCCTCAAAACACAGTGCTGACCATTTGCGGTTGTGCATGGACATGGTTCATATTTTACTTTTGATTCACAGTCGTTTTCCTACGCTCACTCCAGTGGTTTTAAAATATAGCTAACATCATTTGGGACAGGTGATGCAATGTTTAGCTTCACACTTTTAACAAAATATCTAGAATGACAAAAGTGAACCCTATAAAACTAGGGTCACATTGGTGTTGAGTTAATTACGTTAACTACTACTTGTTATTGTCATTCTTATCCTCTTATTCACTTAACATGAATATACAGTATATTTCTTAGGGCTATGGGCCTGGGACATGACCTTATACTGTATACTCGGGTTCATTCATACTTAGCTCTACTTAGTAAGTACGCCATTTGAAAAAGTTCCCTGCATCATACTGTATATGCATGTATACACGCCGAGCATTCATTAAAATCAACTAGTTTGGACACTTAATTGTTTGATCTTTAAATCACGGAGTTATTAGTTATTCTCTATAGGACAAAAAAGGAAAGTGATACCTTTCAGAGGGAGTGATTCTCACAAGCTGTTGTCTTAGTTAATTTCCTAATTATCCCATTCTTAAAATGTACTCCTAAAATGTACTCTTCACCTAGCCGCTGTCTTTGACACGCTGCTGACACTCCCACGTCATTAGTAACTCATTCGGTTTGCCATAAAAATAAAAACAAAGTTATTAGCGTATACATTTGAACCCTATACAGCTCAAATCAGTAGTGCTGATCCTGAATTTTCGGGAAAGAAAAGGTCCGTCAAAATGACAACAAACCAGGGTCGTCTTCAGCAGGCACAAAAAACAAACAGTTTCAAACGGAAAACAAAAATGGCTTGAGCACTAAGACAAAACGTTGTCACTTCTCTTCCATTTGAGGCCTAATGAATACGACCCTGTTTTACTACAATGATTCCAGGCTATAAAAAAAAGCATTCTCCATATTCTGGGTTGAAATCAATACAGAGACTTGATTAAAAACTGACTTATAAACAAAAACTTTGGATTGCAGTAAATAATTAAATGTCTGGTTTATCTATATTAAGGGCATAAACAGCTGACTAGAAAACTATTCTATTGCACGTAAAAAATATAGCTTTTCATCTTTGCAACATTCACAAATACCTTTTGCCACAACACGGTGGTGTGCCAGCAAAGTAGATGCTTTAAGTGTCAATATTTCTTTCAGAAAGCGACATGTTAAATCAAGTAATACTGTAAATCTCTAAATGTCAAATCGATGAGGTCTTTTTGGAAGAATCCGCAGCACTCGATCCTAGCATTAATTCATCCATCCATTCATACACTTAACAAATCAGGGCTCAGGGAGAGGAAGGGAAGAAATGACGGCTGACATTGTACTGCATTTTGAATAGTCTCCGTGATTATTAACTACTGTGGTGCGGTGTGGAGATGAGACAGAGACAGACGTGAGTTGGGGAGGGAACATCCCCTCTTCCTCTCAATCCCTACCTCTTTCTTCCTCCCTCTCTCCCTCCTCCCTTCCCGGACACGTGGGCTGAATAAGGCAAGCTGCAACAGGGTCACACAATTTAGGAGGTGAAAGGTAAATCAGTCAGTATGAAGGGTCATCACCATGGAGACGGACTGACTCCACCTTAGGTGCAGGGGGTGTGTCTATAATGGGGCTCGGGACTGCAGAAAGGAGTGGATGTCAGTTTCTGCCCTTACAAAGAGCCAGGTCCTGGGGGAAAAGTGCTGTTGCCTAAAACCTAGACAGAACAAAGTGCTGGAGAGCATAACGTCGTGTGGAAAACGGCTCCTCGTGGCGGCCATTTTGGCGTCCCCATGTTACTACTCCTGTCCGAAGCCCTCAGTTTCCTCAATGGCAAACATCAGCTTTTCCTTCAGCTGCTCGTAGCTCTTGTAGGGGGGCAGGTCCAGTCGATTAAAGCTTTATAAACACAAAAGGAACACAGAATGAGACAATTACATTGTAAGTAGATAAATGATACAGACTTCCCAGTTGGTAAGAGCATGGGCACTAGAAACACAAAGATTGTGGGGTTCAATCCGGCGGGGATCACAGACACATAGTAAACATTTACGTTCTCACTGTACAGAGTTGCTTTTGATAAAAGTGGCATAAAATGTATTAGATATTTGATAACAAAATGCAATGTTTGAAGAAAGAGAGGAAAGGTCGTCTATGGTTGAATTGAAAACATCAAAAGAAGTCTTGTGTGGCAGGGCAACGTTTAATATTCAGTCAGTGAAAGTGCTTAAAAACTACCAGTGAGTAACTCCATGAAGGAACTTACCAAGTGTGACTTCTTGGAAGCCAGTTTTCTTTGCCCACCTTCTCAATGCAGAACTTCTGTGGGCCATTACTCCCTAAAAAACAACAACAAAACATTACTCGATACAACTCTCCTCACTTCTCATCCACACAAGTAACATAAAATTGCTCAATGTCTGTAATTGGGCCTGGTCTAGCAGTCCATACTTGTTTGTCCATTTCCATCTACAGCTAACTGCCAAAATAAAGGACACATTTGAGCAAATGAGGGATACAAAGTATATTGAAAGCAGGTGCTTCCACACAGGTGTGGTTCCTGAGTTAATCAAGCAATTATCACCCCATGCTTAGGGCCATGTATACAAATGCCCAGTTGCCCAATATTTTGGCTATCATGACTAGAAGAAGAGATCTCAGCGACTTTGAAAGATGGGTCTCAAAAGGAGCATAGGGGGTTGAAAGGGTTGTGTGTGTGTGTGTGTGTGTGTGTGTGTGTGTGTGTGTGTGTGTGTGTGTGTCAGTCACCAGATCTCAACCCAATTGAACACTTATGGGAGATTCCGGAGCGGCACCTGAGACTGCGCTTTCCACTACCATCAACAAAACACCAGATGATGGAATTTCTCGTTGAAGAACGGCATCTTATCCCTCCAACAGAGCTCCAGAGAATCTATGCCAAGTCGCATGAAAGCTGTTCTGGTATCTCGCGGTGGTCCAACGCCCTATTAAGACACTTAATATTGGTGTTGCCTATATTTTGGCAGATAAATATAAATAAAATGCCCCCCAAAATATATATTTGAATCCTCAACATCAATGGATTACTTGCTCGGTATCCATAAACAATCCCTTTAGGTGTGAGTTAGTTGAAAGAATAGAACAAAACATATCTTATATTGGGACGACAGGGGTTAACCAGCCTTCTCTCTAACTTTTTCAAATACATGTATTATTTATTCTCCAACGTACCCATGAGGTCAGCGAAGCCGCCCATGGGAAGCCGACAGGTGCCGGTGACAAACTGCAGCAGCCTCATACGTTTCTCATTGTCCATCTCCTTCACAAACTGGAATTAACATTTTCACGTCAGAACATTTTACGCGTCAAACTATGCCAAACACCCCTTCACAACATTCCATAATTCATGAATTAATGAACTGCGTCATTAAACGGTAGAGCCATGCTGACCTGCCAGAACCAGAGGATCTGCTTGCTGCTGCGTGCGTAGTGCCTGTAGATGGTGTGCCTCTGCCAGTCCACCAGGTCTATCTCCTGCATGCCACACAGCATCACCTGGTGGGGGACGGACCGGGGGGGGGGGGGGACCAGATATTACGTTACACCATACTCAAATAGGGAAGCGCTGTACACTCCGGGAGAGTGACTTTTTACCCTGAGTGAGTTTTGAACCCAGTCCACCAGGTCTACTCCTGCATGCTACACAGCACCACCTGGTGGTGGGACCGGATATCACTTTGGGAGATTATATATTTTTTTAACCCGCTACTGTGGTGAATGACCACTGCTGGTTTCCAAATTGACCCCGAGAATCAACAGTCTAGGGCCGAGGCACTCGATACTTCAGTGCAAGACATTAGCACTAGAAAGGAAAGGTTGAAATACTGAAGGTAGGTCTCTGTTTAACAGCCATACGGTTAGATTAAAAGGAGGCCTCTATTTGGGTAGTCCCCTTACAGATGGTCCAAAAAGCACTGAGTGGTTTTCAAGTCACATTTCTTCATTACAGAAACTAATTTGATCAGTCTATGAATTAACCCATTGTGTACCTCCAGTTCCTTGGCGTCAAAGTACTGCAGGTACTGCTGGGGGAGGACCTCATTAAAGCCCTCGAAGAAGGCCTGGGTCTGCTCCTCCACCCCTCTGGACAACCTCCACTCTGCCACCAGCCTGAAGGAAGGACACAGACACACAGGGGGACACAAAGACAGACACGCGCACACACCGATGTGTCAGAAGACTTGCTTTCTTCTGTTAGAAAAAACATCTGATAAAGAAAGTGTTCACACACACACACACAGATTTCTACACTGAACAAAAATATAAATATATAAACTCAACATGCAACAATTTCAAAGATTTTAATGAGTTACAGTTCATATAAGGAAATCAGTCAATTGAAATACATTCATTAGGCTCTAATCTATAGATTACACATGACAGGGAATACAGATACGCATCTGTTGGTCACAGATACAAAAAAAAAAAATTAGGGGTGTGAATCAGAAAATCTGTCAGTATCTTGGGTGACCACCATTTGCTTAATGCATAGAGTTGATCAGGCTGTTGATTGTGTACTGTGGAATGTTGTCCCACTCCTCTCCAATGGATGTATGAAGTTGCTGGGAACTGGAACATGCTGTTGTATGTGTCGATCCAGAGCATCCCAAACATGCTCAATGGGTTACATATCTGGTGAGTATGCAGGCCATGGAAAAACTGGGACATTTTCAGCTTCCAGGAATTGTGTACAGACGCTTGCGACATGGGGATGTGCATTATCATGCTGAAACATGAGGTGATGGCTGCGGATGAATGGCACTAAATGGCCCTCAGGATCTCATCACGGTTTCTCTGTGCATTCAAATTGTCATTGATAAAATGTAATTGTGTTTGTTGTCCGTAGCTTATACCTGCCCATACCATAACCCCACTGCTACCATTGGGCACAACTCACAACTTTGATATCAGCAAACCGCTTGGCCACACAACACCATACACATGGTCTGCGGTTGTGAGGCCGGTTGGATGCATTGCCCAATTCTCTGAAACGACGTTGGAGGCAGTTTATGGTAGAGAAATGAACATTCAATACTCTGGCAACAGCTCTGGTGGACATTCCTGCAGTCAACATGCCAATTGCACGCTCCCTCAAAACTTGAGACATCTGTGGCATTGTGTTGTGTGACAAAACTGCACATTTTAGAGAGGCCTTTTATTGTCCGGAGCAAAAAGGTGCGCCTGTGTAATGATCACTCTGTTTAATCAGCTTCTTGATATACCACACCTGTCAGGTGGATGGATTATCTTGGCAAAGGAGAAATACTCACTAACAGGGATGTAAACAAATTTGTGCCCAAAATTTGAGAGAAATAAGCTTTTTGTGCGTATGGAACATTTCTGGTATACTTTTATTTCAGCTCATGAAACATGGGACCATCACTTTATATGTTGCATTTCTATTTTAGTTCAGTGTAGTTGGTTTTCAAAGCAATCCTACCTGATGTATTCCTCTTTGTTTTCCTCAGTGACCAAGACATTGCCTCCGTCTGGCTTCAGCTCGTGAGTGGTGACCTCCCCCAGGATCTCCTTGTCCACAGAGAAGTACATCTCCAGACCACACTCCTCCAAGTTGTTATCTCTGGTGGTTGGGAATCACAAGAGGGCAGTCATCCTCATCAGCTCCTCCTCTGCGCCATCGTCGTTATAGTCATACATTTTCCTCTTCTCCTCTTCCTTATAATCATTCTTACACTTATCTCCCAATCATCCTCACTCAATAACAATCAACAGCAGTTTCCATTTATAAGGAAAGCTGTTCACACCAATTCCCATTTCTACTCCCAATTCCCGGACTCACTTGATCCAGATGAGGGAGTTGTAGAATTCCGGGTCGATGGATTCCAGGTCCTTCAGGGCCAGGGGTTTGTTCAGGATGCGCTTGTAGAAGGGCAGGGAGAATCCCGTGTCGATGAACTTCCCATGGAACAAGGCCTGGAGAGAAACATAATGAACCAGGGATGTGAAGGGCTGTTGCGGTGACAGTATTACCGCCACACCGGCAGTCATCAGTCATGACCGCAGTAAAATTCTATGTGACCATTGAGTCACGGTAATCTCCTCTTATGCACTCTGGACATTCATTGGTAGTACCCAACTCGCTAACGATCATCAGGTCACTAATAGCCTGGTACTCAGGGCTCTATTGTCTCTCTAACCACTCTGACATGAATGCAAATGCGATTGAAAATCACATCAAACACTTACCATTAAAACAGTATGTGGTTTAAAAAAACTCACCCTCACTGTGATCATTTTGAAGAAAAAAAGTTTAAAAAACAGGTTGAAACCGGGTGGAAAACATGGTCGTTGTGGATGTTGTTTCAAAGCCTAACAAAATGGACAGCGCTTTCTAAGGTGATGATTAATTCAAAACATCCATATGCATATTAGAGCTTATGCATAGGCCTATATACAGAGCATTCGGAAAGAATTCAGACCCCTCCAATATTTTCACATTTTGTTATGTTACAGCCTTATTCTAAACTTTATTTTATTTTATTGGCCCCGCATCAATCTACACACAATACCCCATAATGACAAAGCAAAAACAGGTTGTTTGAAATACGGAAATATCACATTTACATAAGTATTCAGACCCCTTACTCAGTACTTTGTTGAAGCACCCTTTGGCAACGATAACAGCCTCGAGTATTCCTGGGTATGACTCTACAAGCTTGGCACACCTGTATTTGGAGAGTTTCTCCCATTCTTCTCTACAGATCCTCTCAAGCTCTGTCAGGTTGGATGGGGAGCTTTGCTGCAAAGCTATTTTCAGGTATCTCTAAATATGCTCGATCTGGTTCAAGTCCGGCTCTGGCTGGGACACCCAGGACATTGAGACTTGTCCCAAAGCCACTCATGCGTTGTCTTGGCTGTGTGCTTAGGGTCTTTGTCCAGTTGGAAGGTGAACCTTCACCCCAGTCTTAGGTCCTGAGGACTCTGGAACAGGTTTTTATCAATGATCTCTCTGTACTTTGCTTCGTTCATCTTTCCCTCGATCCTGACCAGTCTCCTAGTCCCTGCCACTGAAAAACATCCCCACAGCATGATGCTGCCACCACCATGATTCACTGTAGAGATGGTGCCAGGTTTCCTCCAAACGTGACGCTTGGAATTCAGGCCAAAGAGTTAAATCTTGGTTTCATCAGACTAGAGAATCGTATTTCTCCTGGTCTGAGAGTCCTTTAGGTGCCTTTTGGCAAAATCCAAGTGTGCTGTCGTGTGCCTTTTACTGAGGAGTAGCTTCCATCTGGCCACTAGCATAAAGGCCTGATTGGTGGAGTGCTGCAGAGATGGTTGTCCTTCTGGAAGGCTCCACCAACTCCAGAGGAACTCTGGAGCTCTGTCAGTGACCTTCCTGACCAAGGCCCTTCTCCCCCAATTGCTCTGTTTGGCTGGGCAGCCAGCTGTAGGAAGAGTCCTGGTGGTTCCAAACTTCTTCCATTTAAGAATGATGGAAGCCTCTGTGTTCTTGGGTGACCTTCAACGCTGAAATTTGGTACCCTTCCCCAGATCTGTGCCTCGACACAATCCGGTCTCAGAGCCCTACGGACAATTCCTTCGACCTCATGGCTTGGTTTTTGCGCTGACATGCAGTGTCAACTGTGAGACCTTACATAGACAGGTGTGTGTCTTTCCAAATCATGTCCAATCAATTTAATTTACCACAGGTGTACTTCAATCAAGTTGTAGAAACATGAAGGATGATCAATGGGAACTGGATGCACCTGAGCTCAATTTCACTTCTAATAGCAAAGGGTCTGAATACTTATGTAATTAAATTGTTTTTATTTTTAATACATTTGCAAAAATTTCTAAAAACCTATTTTGGCTTTGTCATTATTGGGTGTAAATTGACAAAGAAAAGGTTTTCTTTTATACATTTTAGAATAAGGCTGTAATGTAACAAAATATGGAAAAAGTCAAGGGGTCTGAATACTTTCCAAATGCACTTTATGAGCCCAAGCCTGAAAAAAACTGAATTAAAATAATGATTGTGTCTTTATACAAGACATAGCCTACCATATATTATACAAGGCAGAAAAACATTTGGAAAAATACTGATACTGATATCTTTGGTACATAATTGGTCTAGCCTACAATTACAGTGAATTTGTACCTGATTTTGAATAGCCTAATAATAGGGCATTTTCAATATTTTTATCATTAATAGGGTGACATTTGCTTTCGCTACAGAATATCTCACCACTGAGTTACCATCTCCTCCCCTCTCTCCTTAATTTCTTTATCCAGTGCGCAAAGAGAGGGGTTGTTAACAGTTTAATGAAATATGTTTAGTTGTGAAAACGTGACAATCGATGTTCCCAAACAGATTTCACTTGGTTTCCCAAAGCACTGGGTAGCTGCAGGAACAGGGTTGGAGAGCCCATGGCATACAGAGTTTGGACGGAATATCACCTGTTGCGCAGCGAAAGAGATGATTGTGGACTACAGGAAAAGGAGGACCGAGCACGCCCACATTCTCATCGACGGGGCTGTAGTGGAGCAGGTTGAGAGCTTCAAGTTCCTTGGTGTCCACATCACCAACAATCATGGTCCAAGCACACCAAGACAGTCGTGAAGAGGGCACGACAAAGCCCATTCCCCCTCAGGAGACTGAAAAGATTTGGTATGGTCCCTCAGATCCTCAAAGGGTTCTACAGCTGCACCATCGAGAGCATCCTGACTGGTTGCATCACTGCCTGGTATGGTAACTGCTCGGCCTCCGACCGCAAGGCACTACAAAGGGTAGTTTGTATGGCCCAGTACATCATTGGGGCCAAGCTTCCTGCCATCCAGGACCTCTATACCAGGCGGTGTCAAGAGGAAGGCATATTACCTCAATTACCTCGACTAACCGGTGCCCCCGCACATTGACTGTACCGGTACCCCCTGTATATAGTCTGGCTATTGTTATTTTACTGCTGCTCTTGAATTATTTGTTACTTTAATTATATTGTTTTGTATTTTTTCTTAAAACTGAAGTTGTTGATTAAGGGCTTTTAAGTAAGCATTTCACTTTAAGGTTGTACCTGTTGTATTCGGCGCATGTGACAAATAACATTTGATTTGAAATAACCGGAGTAACCTATACCCGGCATGAGTGTAAAACATACCAGCGGGAAAGTGGCCTCCATTCGATATTCCAGTGCATACAGAAGACATGTCTTTTTTGACTTGACCCTGTTCCTGCCCACTTGAAAACAGGCCATTCTAAATCTCAACAAATTTGACATATTGGTAAAGACAAGATTAAATTGAGAATAGTGTAATGGGTGAAAATATGATCATTTGAGAGAACAGCGTGTGCAGCGTGAGGCAAAGAGCCTTTAGTCGCAACACGCAGCCCATACGTTTTGATTTCTAAGGCTTTCTAAGGTTTGTATCATTCACAACTAAAGTTGCCAAATAACTATAAATCTAGTTGTTTCAAATGATCACTTTTTTAAAATGTAGATGTTCCAAAGGCGGGCGTCAGATGCTAAACGATGTTTATGTTAATTAACGGTCAATTACCATGAGACCGGCAGTCTTGCATGACAATAACCGGCTGACAAAATGTCATGACCGCCACAGCCCAAGATGTGATCAGGAACGAGAGTGTGGCTTATTTCAGGGTTGTGTTAATTCGGCACCAAACAAACTTAAAAAGGCATAATGCAGCAGTTGTCGTCTCCATATTAAATCATATCTGGGTAACAATTAAGTACCGTACTGTGATTGTTTATTTTAGACAATTTGAAAACAAAAACAGCTTTTTAGCCAAGAGCAATTTCTCAAGCAATAACTTTAAATGAACTGTCTGGGGGTGATCTGAGTGGGGAGGGGGAAACTGAAAACTAGCTGTTGTTGGCAGAGAGGTTTGGAACTCTTTCTTATTTGTCTGTTAACTAATTAACCACCTGGTGAATTCACCAGGCAGGCCAAAACTCCATCCCACCAAAACAGGTGGTCTTTTCAAACAGCTTTTACACTACAAGGCATTATCATAATTTTCACAATATTATTCCAACCAAATAGTGTGGAAATTCGACCTAAATGGAAGTCAAGTTTCACCCCATAGAGAGTATTGAGGTAGGTACCATGGCAATGAATCGTCCAATGAACTTGAAGTACTTGAGGTGGTCGGGGTTGATGTAGGAGGCAGGGTTGATCTGGAGACAGTAGTTGTCCTTGCCGGCATACTCAAACAGGCAGTACATTGGGTTCAGCACCTCGTGGGATAGCAAGAAGAACCACTCCCTGAGAACACACACACACACACCATATAAGAACATACCACACACACACTATATAAGAACATACCACACACACACCATTCCATACACGCACGCATAAAAAAAAAAAGAAACATTCAAATCGGCAATGATCTCTAATATGAGTTCATACTTAACCTATCAGAATTCACCTTGCCACTCCTCCGTAGTCCAAGCCTTCCTCTCCGGGGAAAATTATCCACAGTCTCCGTCTGAGATCTTGTGGATGAAAGCTCATCATCTGATGGATACAGAATTGGAAACAGTTACAACGTTCGACTATTCTTGGAACACAGCCCCTATATTCATCCGCTATTCTGTACCACAGGCAATGGTACAAAAATAGAGTACTGAAAGAAAAGTACTAACTATTTCTCTAACACTGATGTCTTTTCAACTAGTGTTATTATCATTTTTTATTCACAGGACTACAAAAACAGCCAGTGCAGTGGTGTCTTAATATATTATTATTTATTTCTTTGTAATATATCATTTTTTTTATACACTCACTTGCTGGAATGAATCCTCAAACAGGGTTTTGCGGGTGACGGTGATCTTGATGTGCTGTGGCATTGACAGTTGCTGGAAGACGAAGAGAATTACTCAATTTACGGCCCCAGGAACAAGAGGAATAACTATGGGTCCCAATTCTCTACCCTTCTGCCATAAATGACAAATCCTAACTTCCAATTAAGTCACATTTCTTAGTCATGCATTAATGTCAATGGGAATCTAAGTGTCAATTCGACTTAAGGGCAACTCCTAATTTTCACTTAAGCGTGCACGTGTTCACTTCCCTTCATGGATTTAAAAGGAAAATTAGACTGGTGGAAGAAATATGGTGGAAGCCAGATCTGGGTTCCAATACTTGAGCTGTGCTTGATTGAGCTTGCCTGTTGCAATGGAACCAATACAAAAGTCCCAAAAAGTGCAAATCCACCCACGAGGCATTACAGACAAGCTTAAGCAAACACTCAAAGTATTGTAACAATGTCTAATAATATTTTGACCCAGGTCTGGTGGAATCTCCCTCTAGCCCGGCATTAAATACACCAATTCTCCGTTTAAAGGCATGGGGTAGAGTGCACTTGTAAGTGCATACTTTGGGAGAATTGGGACACAATGCCAAAGACTCACTGCATATTTATTTAAAGTTTTGCAGAATGAAATCTCTCGAATCTTGTTTTCAAGAGTGTCCAAATGAAAAACAAAAACAATACTTATTAGAAGGGCAGAGGTGGTTCTGAGGATATAAAGTGCACACTACGATCTAGTAGTGATTGAAGATGACGCCGTACTGTATGGCTGCCGTCTTGTGTTTATCTTTACTATTTTTGCACGAAATGCATCCACTATGATTTCTTATGATCAACAAGAACTTTTGAACATCAGATCGGCAGTTACTACCCTCAATTCTGGCTTCAACTTAAACTAATCTGCCCTGGGCTCTGTGTAATTCCGATCCAATTTTCAGGCCACCTAATCCCTCCATTCTATTGGCCAGTCACTTGATAATAAAATGGACTCTCATAACTGCAATATTCTGTGCTTTGATGAAACAGGGCTTTCGGACAAGATACCCGCCCCTCAATTGCCCCATGGCTATCTAACTAGATGGATTCTCCAGTCATCGAGCAGACAAGACATTGGATTCAGGGAAATCAACAGCAAACAGCAAAAGGACAATATAGGAACAAGATGGAATCCTATTACACAGGCTCTGATGCCCAATGCATGTGGCAGGGGCTACAGTCCAATACGGATTACAAAGAAAGACCCAGCTGTGATCTGGCCAACTTTGCCTCTCTACCAGATGAACTCAATGCATTTTATACACGGTTCGACAAAAACAACACCGAGCCGTGCACGAGGGCCCCCGCTGACCCAGTGGACTGGGTGATCTTGCGCTACGCGGCCGACGTCAGTAAGGTTTTTAAATCAGATCAAGACTCATTAGGACTCGGGGGGGGCAAGACATTATTCCAGGGCTCATTCACAGAGCGTGTGCAAGACGGGTGGCAGGCATATTCACTGTCATTTTCAACCTCTCTTTGTCCCAGTCTGTAATCCCCACGTGTCAAGCTGACCACCATCATTCCTGTGCCTAAGAACTCTAAGACTACCTGCTACAATTTACATTTTACATTTAAGTCATTTAGCAGACGCTCTTATCCAGAGCGACTTACAAATTGGAAAGTTCATACATATTCATCCTGGTCCCCCCGTGGGAATTGAACCCTGGTCCCCCCGTGGGAATTGAACCCACAACCCTGGCGTTGCAAGCGCCATGCTCTACCAACTGAGCCACACGGGACCACAATGACTACCACCCTATAGCACTCACATCTGTAATCATGAAATACTTTGAAAGGCTGGTTATGGAACAAATCATCTCCATCATCCCAGGCCCACTCCAATTCGCATACTGCTCAAACAGATCCATAGATGATGCAATCTCAAATTGCACTCCACACTGCCCTCACTCACCTAGATAAGAGGAATACCTATGTGAGAATGCTGTTCATTGACTACAACACCATAGTCATGGTGGCATGGGCCCTCAAATCCTCAAAATGTTCTACAGCTGCACTCCTGAGGCCATCTTGACTGGCTGCATCACTGCTTGGTATGGCAACTGCACCGCCCTCGATCGCATGGCTCTACAGAGGGTGGTGCAGAGAGCCCAGTGCCTTCGCAAAACAAAAATACCTTACTTACATAAGTATTCAGACCCTTTGGTATGAGACTCGAAATTGAACTCATCGAAGGAATTGTCTGTAGAGCTCCGAGACTGGATTGTGTTGAGGCACAGATCTGGGGAAGGGTACCAAAAAATGTCTGCAGCACTGAAGGTCCTCAAGAACACAGTGGCCTCCATCATTCTTAAATGGAAGACGTTTGGAACCACCAAGACTCTTCCTAGAGCTGACCGCCTGGCAAAACTGAGAAATCGGGGGAAAAGGGCCTTGGTCAGGGAGGTAATCAAGAACCTGATGGTCACTGACAGAGCTCCAGAGTTCCTTCCAGAAGTACAACCATCTCTGCAGCACTCCACCAATCAGGCCTTTATGGTAGAGTGGCCAGACGGAAGCCACTCCTCAGTGAAAGGCACATGACAGCCCGATTGGAGTTTGCCAAAAGGCACCTAAATACTCTCAGACCATGAGAAACAAGATTCTTTGGTCTGATGAAACCAAGATTTAACTCTTTGTCCTGAATGCCAAGCGTCACCATCTGGAGAAAACCTGGCACCATCCCTACGGTGAAGCATGGTGGTGGCAGCATCATGCTGTGGGGATGTTTTTCAGTGGCAGGGAATAGGAGACTAGTCAGGATCGAGGCAAAGATGAACGGAATAAAGTACAGAAAGATCCTTGACGAAAACCTGCCCCAGAGTTCTCAGGACCTCAGACTGGGACGAAGGTTCACATTCCAACAGGCCAACGACCCTAAGCACACAGCCAAGACAACGGAGTAGTAGCTTTGGGACAAGTCTCTGAATGTCCTTGATTGGCCCAGCCAGCGCCCGGACTTGAACCCGATAGAACATCTCTGGAGAGACCTGAAAATTGCTGTGCAGCGACGCTCTCCATCCAACCTGACAGAGCTTGAGAGGATCTTCAGAGAAGAACGGGAGAAACTCCCCAAATACAGGTGTGCCAAGTCATACCCAAGAAGCCCCGAGGCTGTAATCGCTGCCAAAGGTGCTTCAACAAAGTACTGAGTAAAAACAATTTAATACATTTTAGAATAAGACTGTAACCTAACAAAATGTGTAAAAAGTCAAGGGGTCTGAATACTTTCCGAAGGCACTCTACATCAGTGGCGCCGAGCTCCCTCCCATCCAGGACCTCTATATCAGGCCGTGTGAAAAGGGCCGGAAAATTGTTAAAGACCCAAGCCTATGTTCTCTCTGCTTCCGTTTGGCAAGTGGTACCGGAGCATCAAGTTTGACACCAACAGACTCCTGAACAGCTTCTATCCCCAAGCCATAAGACTGCTAAATATCCAACAAAACGGCTACATGGACTTTCTGCATTGACGTTTATATTTTTGCACTGTCTCCATGCACACACACACACTTTATGCACATTTTTCACACTCACACGCTCTTCATTTACTCACGCACACACATTCATACGGACTCTACACCCACACACAATCATCAAATACGCTGCTGCTACTCTGATTATCATATATCCTGATGCCTAGTCACCTTACCACCCTACATATCTAACCCTACCACGCTAGTATCCCTGCACATTGTATATGGTATTGGCGCTGACCCTGTATATAGCTTACTTACTTTGTGTTATTATTTATATTTCCTGTGTTTTTGTTCAAGTTGACTTTTTCTTATTTAAAAAAATATGTATAGTACTACTGCATTGTTGGGAAAGAGCAAGCACGTGTAGTAGTGCACGTGACAAAAACTTGAAACTAGGATTCAGGGTGTGTAGGGTACATACCTGACACCAGAACCTGAAGTACTGCACTTTGGCTTTGAAGTCCCTGACGTAGGTGATCTGGGGCCCGTTCTCACTGTGGGAAGCAAAGATTAAATGCATGAGCTTGTTGACGTGGGTCTCACTGGAGTACAACATTTTACATCTTTGTATTGAGTGACACAATTGAACCTTCGCTAAGCCCCGCCCCAGAATTTGGGGCAACAAAATTGCAGTGCTACGGTGGATAGCAAACGTTGCTAACCAAGCTCGAGTCATGACAACTTGGACAAATTCACGCTTCAAAGCACGGAAGCCAATGAGGGCAATGGCAAATACAGTTTTCATTCAAAAAAATATTGTTGAAATGGCTAAATAATTATACAGTTCACCAGGGAAAGAAAGGGAAAGGGGATACCTAGTCAGTTGCACAACTGAATGTATTCAACCAGAACGTGTTTTCCGCATTTAACCCAACCCCTCAGAGGTACGGGGGACTGTCTTAATCGACTTCCGCGTCATCGGCACCCGGGGAACAGTTGTTGTTGGGGGTTAAATGCCTTGCTCAAGGGCAGAACAGCAGATTTTTCAAACTTGCCGGCTCAGGAATTCAAACCAGTGACCTTTCAGTTCCTAGCCCATCGCTCTTAACCGCTAGGCTACCTGCCACCCCAGGGGTAATTGTGACTGTAATACCTTAAAATGCATTGTTTGCTAACTGGTTACCTAGCGCTCCTTGAGTCTAGGGCTGGGCGATATGGCCAAAATATCAAATGGTATTTTATGTTTTTGATTAATAAAAGTTCTAAATTTCCTTTATGAGTAGTGCGTGACCCTAGGGTGGCAACACAGATATTCTCAATTATTTCAATGGGTCTTTCTCCATTCTGATTGTTTTATACTGTTCAATTCAACATCAACCTAAAATAATTTCCTGCATTTCCTACACTCGTTTGAGATCATTCCACACTGCCACAATATGGGCAAAAATACTAGGCCTTATTTTTAACCAAATGTTGCAATTGCGATTTAGATCAAAACACTTGAGTGAACTTTTGGAATAATGGAAATAGAATGTTTATTATAATTAGAAAATAAATAATAGTGGGCACTTTGAATACAGTGTTGTTTGACATGACAACGAATGAAAATGCCATGGACAAGTTATTGTGACAGGTTTGGAACCAAAGTGATGTTCCGTGTTTCCTAGGGGACGCTATAATCTTTGGATACATTACATCTTTATTCATATAAGCTAATATATTCATGCTTTGCCTATTCCTAATTGATTTAGCAGATACTGTTGCACAAACATGCTGATTTAAGCCTCCACCAGTACTGGTATCAGGCTGTATTAGCTAGCTCCGTTCGCTCTGACTCTGCCAGCTAACTAGCGATTAGCATTAGTGGCTAACACGATTTAGCTTAACTTGCTTTGAAAATACAAACAGCTGTTTGCAGATGTAAGAAACAAACTAATATTGTAATTATAGAACACTTGTGGATTTATATTAAGATCAGAGTGTAAACATTGTTGTCATCAACATTGTTGCATGTGCTGCATGTACCATGCAGACTGAACTTAAGTGGCTCGTGGTCAAGCAACAACAAACACGCTCCTTGAGTGACGGGGGGTGGGACTAGGTCTGTGTGGAAAGCGGCACGGAGAGAGAAAGAGAGCGGAGAGGGATGACTCAAGTAGCGGAGTAAACTATAAAAATGGACATTACACACGGCGTATCACATTTAACAAACCAAACATTCAAATACCGTTATAGAAGGTAAAGTAAAAACCCAAACCGGTCCGTGCATAAATACCGGTATATAGTAAAATATGGTATACCGCCCAGCCCTACTTGAGTCACCATTGAAACCTTTGCTAACACCAGCTAGCCAATTAATATAACTTGTTTTCTCCTAATGCATGTTAGCTAGCCATGTTAGCTATTATGAATATAACTTGTATCTGCTATTGACATCAGGAGATGATGTGAGAGCACTAGTTGGCTCCAAATGTGGTTAGCTAGTAGCTTTGACTGCATGCTGACACTGCATTCAGAGCCATCCAGTGACTTGCCATAACACAAACTTCATTTTACCAGGTTCACGTGAAGCAATTGTAATGACTGTCCACCACAACATTCCCAAGAGTCTCCTGATCCTCAAGGGGTAGTCTGTGTTTAATTTCATTGTGTATTAAAAACAGTTTGCGATCATTGTGAGGGGTTTTCTCCAATGGTTTGAACTAGGATTTTGACTTCCTGGGGAAATGGAGGTGAGCTTAGGGAATGGTCAATTAGGTGGGTGAGTGCACCTGTGAACTTTGACTAATGCGATTTGTGGATTAAAATTAAGTATTTAAAATATGTGAGTGCGTGTGTTGGCACGTAAGTGAATGAGGAAGCGAGTCTAGAGATTAGAGAGCCGGCCAGCAATCAAAGGGTGAGTGAACACTTGAGGGTTTACTAGACTCACAGGGATGATTTGCCCGTGCGAGGGTCGATGTAGGTGGTGGTTCTCCGGTTGTGGTCCACAAAGTAGGGGATGCCATCCACTGTGAACCTCATCTCCCAGCCTTCAGGTAGGGGCTTGTCATTCAGCAGCCTACAGGAGGGACAGACACACACTTATTTACAGGGTATTGACAGTCATGCAAGAGCCTTAATTAACAGGACAATACTTGTGTTGTTTGTTTAGAAGTTTAACTGACCCTTGTGTCCGTGGGTCCTCCCACTGAGTCATCCGCGTTGTGTGATGAACAAAATAAACCCTGCCGTTGGTGTCTGTTCGCTTCTCTGCAGTAGACAAAAACAAACAGAAGAACGACACTTAGAGCTCTATTTTTATAAGGCATCCCTTTTTTTAAATGTATATTTAATATTGCAGATAGATTGTAGCTTCCATCAATGTAAATGTCTGCATCATTTCCAATCCCCCAGATAGATAAAGTTTGGACACCTACACATTAAAGGGTTTTTCATTTTGTATTACTATTTTCCACATTGTAGAATAATAGTGATAACCTCACAACTATGAAATAACACATGGAATCATGTAGTAACCCCCCAAAATCAAGATATATTTTAGATTCTTCAAAGTCGCCACCCTTTGCCTTGATGACAGCTTTACACACTCTTGGCATTCTCTCAACCAGCTTCAGCTGGAATGCTTTTACAAACGTCTTGAAGGAGTTCCCACATATACTGAGCACTTGTTGGCGGCTTTCCTTCACTCTGCGGTCCAACTCATCTCAAACTATCTCAATTGGGTTGAGGTCAGGTGATTGTGGAAGCCAGGTCGTCTGATGCAGCACTCCATCCCTCTCCTTACACAGCCTGGAGGTGTGTTGGGTCATTGTCCTGTTGAAGAACAAATGATAGTGGGACTAAGCGCAAACCAGATGGGATGGCAGCAAAGCACCCCCACCTCCATGCTCACGGTAGGAACCACACATGTGGAGATCATCTGTTCCCACAAAGACATGGCGGTTGGAAACAATTTGGACCCATCAGACCAAAGGACAGATTTCCACCGGCCTAATGTCCATTGCTAGTGTTTCTTGGCCGAAGCAAGTCTCTTCTTCTTATTGGTGTCCTTTAGTAGTGGTATCTTTGCAGCAATTCGACCATGAAGGCATGATTCACCCAGTCTCTGAACAGTTGATGTTGAGATGTCTGTTACTTGAACTCCGTGTAGCATTTATTTGGGCTGCAATTTCTGAGGCTGGTAACTCTAATGAACTTATCCTCAGCAGCAGAGGTAACTCTGGGTCTTTCTTTCCTGTGGTGGTCCTCATGAGAGCCAGTTTCATCATAGCGCTTGATGGTTCTTGCGACTGCACTTGAAGAAACTTTAAAAGTTCTTGAAATTTTCCACATTGACTGACCTTCATGTCTTAAAGTAATGATGAACTGTCATTTCTCTTTGCTTATTTGAGCTGTTCTTGCCATAATATGGACTTGGTATTTTACCAAATAGGGCTATATTCTGTTTACCACCCCTACCTTGTCACAACACAACTTGATTGACTCAAACGAATTACGGAAAATAAAAAGAAATGTCACAAATTAACAAGGCACACCTGTTAATTGAAATGCATTCCAGGTGACAAGCTGGTTGAGAGAATGCCAAGAGTGTGCAAAGCTGTCATCAAGGCAAAGGGTGGCTATTTTGAAGAAAATCAAATATAATATATATATTTAACACTTTTTTGGTTACCACATGTGTTATTTCATAGTTTTGATGTCTTCACTATTATTCTACAATGTAGAAAATAGTAACAATAAAGAAAAACCCTTGACTGAGTAGGTGTCCAAACTTTTTACTGGTACTGAATACACACACACAAGAATGCAAACCCCTTAACTTTTTACACAGTATTTAAAAAAAATCATTATAACAAAGCAAAACATGTTTTTAGAAATGTTGCCTATTTATAAACAAAAACTGAAATATCACATTTACATAAGTATTCAGACCCTTCACTCAATACTTTGTTGAAGCATCTTTGGCAGCGATTACAGCCTTGAGTCTTCTTGGGTATGATGCTCCAAGCTTGGCACAACTGTATTTGGGGAGTTTCTCCCATTCTCTGCATATCCTCTCAACCTCTGTCAGGTTGGATGGGGAGCGTTGCTGCACAGCTATTTTCAGGTCTCTCCAGAGATGTTCTATCGGGTTCAAGTCCAGGCTCTGGCTGGGCCACTCAAGGATATTCAGAGACTTGTCCCGAAGCCACTCATGTGTTGTCTTGGCTGTGTGCTTAGGGTCATTGTCCTGTTGGAAGGTGAACCTTAACCTGTTTGGGCTGCAGCCCGACACCGGTACACTTATGACAACATCCAGCTCAAGTGCAGGGCCCGAAATTCAAAAGATATTTTTTTAAAATATTTAACTTTCACACATTAACAAGTCCAAGACACCAGATGAAAGGTGCACATCTTGTGAATCAAGCCAACATGTCCGATTTTTAAAATGTTTTACAGGGAAGACACAATATGTAAATCTATTAGCTAACCACGTTAGCAAAAGACACCACTATTCTTACTCCATCAGTTTCTTACTCCATCACTAGCTATCACAAATTCGGCCAAATAAAGAAATAAATAGCCACTAACCAAGAAACAACCTCATCAGATGACAGTCTGATAACATATTTATTGTATAGCATATGTTTTTTCGAAAAATGTGCATATTTCAGGTATAAATCATAGTTTACATTGCAGCTACAATCAGAAATTGCACCGAAAGCAGCCATAATATTTACAGACACCAACGTCAAATACCTAATTACTCATCATAAAACATTTCAGAAAAATACATAGTGTACAGTAAATGAAAGACAGGCATCTTGTGATGCCAGACAATATTTCCGATTTATTAAGTGTTTTACAGCGAAAACAAAATGTAGCGCTATATTAGCGTAGCCACAATAGCCAGAAACACTTGGGCGCCCACGACCAGTTCACATGCACGACAGATATATGAAATAACATCATAAATTGGGTCTTACTTTTGCTGATCTTTCATCAGAATGTTGAACAAGGTGTCCTTTGTCCAGATGAGTCGTTGTTTGGATTCAGAATGGCAACTTTCTCTCTCCATTTAGCAAGCGTGCTAGCTGGGTTGCACGGATCTCTCCATGTAAACAAACGGAAGAGAACGGAACACGGCAAAACTCCCGAAAAAATTTCAATAATCTGATGAAACTATATTGAAAAAACATACGTTACGATGATATGGTGACATGTATCAAATAAAATCTAAGACGGAGATGTTAGTCGTCCATAACGGGAGCAAAACAGAACGCATATCCATGTCCAAGTCGCGCGCTTCAGAGTACCGGAAGTGGACGGTCACGTCAAAGAAATAGCTTTTATTCCACCTCAGACCAAGATAAACACAAAATTTCTTCTCTCACATCCTCTTGACACCCAGAGGAAGGCGTAAGAAGTGTACGTAGACTCTTACGTATCATGACCATGTATAGGCAGGAAGTTGAACAGAGCATATATTTCTGACATTCCACTTCCTGGTCAGGAAAAGTGCTGCATAATGAGTTCTGTTTCACTCAGAGAAATAATTCAAACGGTTTTAGAAACTAGAGAGTGTTTTCTATCCAATAGTAATAATAATATGCATATTGTACGAGCAAGAATTGAGTACGAGGCCGTTTGAAATTTGAAATTTGAAACGTTTGAAATTGCTCCGTTCATCTTTCCGTCGATCCTGACTAGTCTCCCAGTCCCTGCAGCTGGAAAACATCTCCACAGCATGATGCTGCTGCCACCACTATGCTTCAACGTGGGGATGGTGCCAGGTTTCCTCCAGACGTGACGCTTGGCATTCAGGCCAAAGAGTTTCATCTTGGTTTCATCAGACCAGAGAATCTTGTTTCTCATGGTCTGAGAGTCTTTAGGTGCCTTTTGGCTAACTCCAAGCGGGTTGTCATGTGCCATTGTCAATAGACTGGAGCGCTGCGCAGTGGTGCCCTGCAGCGTTTGTTCGCTGTTTAAACCTGTTTAAACTCGTCCATTTTTTATTATTTGCTTTTAGTAGTTTAATGGTGTTTTATGTTGCATTAGATTACCGATTAGGCTACGGTAGAGCGGCATGAAGTGCGTACAGTGGAGAATAATCTTGGATTACTTTTGCTGGTACCTGAAACAGCATGAAAACCTCTGAGAAAGTTGGCGGCACCACACATCCACTACAGCAGAAACTCTTTTACAATGTAATAACTCACGTTCGGGAGAATGAATCAAAGGGGACATACCTGCAGAGATCGTGAGACAAATCAACCTGGGTGAAGGACTACTAAGAAGGAAGAGGAAAAGGGGCAGGAAATGCGGTGTGTGGCATAGGTTGAGAAGGAACAAAACAAAGATTCCACTTCCAACTATCCTGCTCTCCAATGAGATATGAGATATGACTTTTTTTCTAAAAGCATTAAGAATAAGGAGACACAAAAAAATACAATTGTTTGAAATGCTTAGAAACATACGGGTTTTAAAGTCTTTTTAGATTTTTAGTTTAGTCTTTCTTACTCTTGTATGTGTTGTGTTTTTACAAACACATATAATTAAGGGAAAAATGGACGAATTGCGAGCAAACTCATGGTATCTACAGTTGAAGTCGGAAGTTTACATACACTTAGCTGGTAGTCATTAAAACTTGTTTTTCAACCACTCCACAAATGTCTTAACAGCTGAAAAACATCCCAACCGTGAAGCACGGGGGTGGCAGCATCATGTTGTGGGGGTGCTTTGCTACAGGAGGGACTGGTGCACTTCACCAAATAGATGGCATCATGAGGGAGGAAAATGATATGGCTATATTGAAGCAACATCTCAAGACATCAGTCAGGAAGTTAAAGCTTGGTCGCAAATGGGTCTTCCAAATGGACAATGACAACAAAGCATACTTCCAAAGTTGTGGCAAAATGGCTTAAGGATAACAAAGTCAAGGTATTGGAGTGGCCATCACAAAACCCTGACCTCAATCCCATAGAAAATTTGTGGGCAGAACTGAAGAAGCGTGTGCGAGCAAGGAGGCCTACAAAACTGACTCAGTTACACCAGCTCTGTCAGGAGGAATGGGCCAAAAATCACCCAACTTACTGTGGGACGCTTGTGGAAGGCAACCCGAAACGTTTGACTCAAAAGGCAAAGCTAGCAAATACTAATTGAGTGTATGTAAACTTCTGACCCACTGGGAATGTGATGAAAGAAATAAAAGCTGAAATAAATCATTCTTCTCTCTACTATTATTCTGACATTTCACATTCTTAAAAATAATGTGGTGATCCTAACTGACCTAAGACAGGGAATTTTTACTAGGATTAAATGTCAGGAATTGTGAAATACTAAGTTTAAATGTATTTGGCTAAGGTGCACGTAAACTTCCGGCTTTAACTGTATATGAATACAGGGAGGCCTGTGTGATGGCCTTCTCTGAAACTTGGCTCTCGGAGGCGGTGCTCGACTCCGAAGTCACCCCTGACGGATTCACTATCACTCGTATGGACAGAGAAGCTACTGGTAAGGAGCAGAGAGGCGAAGTCTGCGTTCTGATAAATGATAGAGGGTGTAAAACTACGATCGCCAGGAAAAAAAATATGCATTCCTGATATAGAGCTACTATCAGTGTCACTATGCCCCTTCTACCTACCCCGTGAATTCCCCCAGCTTTTTTGGACAGTTGTTTATATCCATCCAAGAGCAAACAGCTCTGTAGCTGACAATTTTTTACCTCACTCGAGAGCTTGATGCGATTTCCCCTGATGTTCCCAAATTCATCATGGGTGATTTAAATAGCTGTACTTTTAAGCACACTGAGTACTTACACCCAGTATGTGACTTGTCTAACAAGGAAAAATAAGATCATTGACTTATGTTACGGCTCGGTCCCCAAAGCGTATTCATCCTTGGCCAGACCTCCACTGGGTGGATCAGACCATAACACTGTTTTCTACGACCAACTTATAGACAGTTACTCAAAAGGGATAAGGTGGTGGAAAAACAAATACAGGTGTGGGACAATGATAGTATTGATCAAATGCAGGGATGCTTTGATTGTACCGCCTGGAGTGTATTTGAAGAATCATCAGCTGACCTGAACGAGTTGACTAACGTAATATCTGGCTATATTGAATTCTGTGTTGATTTGGTGATCCCCCCCAAAAAACATGTAAGATATTTCCTAACAACAAACCATGGGTGACCAAAGAATTGAAAGTGGTGCTTAATAAGAAGAAACAAGTGTTTGCCTCCGGAGAATCCACTCGAAAGAAAAGAGGTACAGAGAGAGGTGAACAAAGCGATAAAAAAGGCGAGATGCAAGTACAAGGAAAAGGTGCAACAGATAATGTTACAGGGAGACTCTCGTTCTGCCTGGTTGGGCGTTAAGAATATGGCAAACGCCCCCTTCAAAAAGGTAGGTAACTTATCGACCCCTGCCTGGATGAGAGGGTGTGCCTCTCTACAGCCAATGAACTAAATTAGTTCTTCACCTGCTTTGAAACTGGGGTCACCCCCACTCCCCTGGCCTGTCTGGAGGAGGATGTCGTGGCAACCAAGAGCACGCTTGTCATCAATGAGGAAGTCGTACAACGAGTGTTCAAAAGCCCTGGAGCACGAAAGAGCCCGGGGCCTGATAACATAAGTGGTCGTGTCTTGAAACACTGTTCTACTCAGCTGTGCGGTGTCTTCTGCTCTCTTTCAGCAGTCTTTGGATACATTGGAAAGTCCATCTTTATGGAAAAAAAATCTATTGTTGTACCTGTCCCAAAAACCTCTCATCCGTCTGCATCAAATGATCTCTTGATTAAATCTCTTGAAAAAATCATCAAGGCTTACATCATCACCACCAGTCACCTTCTTGACCCCCTCCAATTTGCATAACGGTCAGAGGGACAGATGAGCCATCCCTTTGCTCTTACATCTGTTGTACGTGCATTTGGAGGGCAGTAAAACACATGTGCGTATTATGTTTGCAGATTTCTCCTCGGCATTTAACACAATCAATCCGTTGGTCCTTGCGGACAGACAGAGGAGTCTTCGTACTTGATGCTATGCTTATCACATGGATCATCAACTTCCTAACTGATAGGTCTCAACAGGTACAAGTTGGCAACACGCTCTCTGAGGTGCGCACTACTTTAGTTGGAACCCCACAGGGCAGTGTTCTTTCACCAGTACTATACATACTGTATACAGACAGCTGCCGGAGCCGGTTCCCAGGGCACCACCTGATCAAATATGCTGACGATACTGCTTTGGTCAGTCTTCTCGAAGGAGATGAGACGGAGCATGGACTGGCTCTGAATGATTTTACGGTCTGGTGTGAGTCATCCCATCTAATTTTAAATACGTCAAAAACAAAGGACATGGTGATTGACTTTCGAAGGAACACTACCATGCACACACGCCCATTGAAATAGCGGAGTACAAATACCTTGGGCTAGTCATTGATGGGCGGCAGGGTAGCCTAGTGGTTAGAGCGTTGGACTAGTAACCGAAAGGTTGCAAGATCAAATCCCCGAGCTGTCAAGGTAAAAATCTGTCGTTCTGCCCCTGAACAATGCAGTTAACCCACTGTTCCTAGGCTGCCATTGAAAATAAGAATGACTTGCCTAGTTAAATAAAGGTAAAATAAATTTTAAAAAACAACAAGCTGTCCTGGGATCAGTGTACTGATGCAATTCTTAAGAAAGGCCAACAGAGACTATTTCCTACGGAAACTGCACTTTCTTAATGTTGATCGAACCATCATGGTTCTCTTTTATAAATCATTCACTGAGAGCATTCGGTCCTACTGCTTGACCTGCTGGTTTGGGAAGGTTACACAGAAAAATAGGTTGGGCAAGACAGTCAGGACTTGCGGAAAAATCATGGGACTGCAACAGCAAGAACGCATCTCTCGACCTGGGCAGAGCCCTCCATAAGGTGAATAAAATGCTTCAGAGTTCAAGTAACAGACACATCTCAACATCAACTGTTCAGAGGAGACTGCGTGAATCAGGCCTTCATGGTCGAAATGCTGCAAAGAAACCACTACTAAAGGACACCAATAAGAAGAGACTTGCCTGGGCCAACAAACACGAGCAATGAACAATAGAGCGGTGGAAATCTGTCCTTTTGGTTTGACGAGTTCAAATGTGATATTTTTTGTTCCAACCGCCGTGTCTTTGTCAGACGCAGAATAGGCAAACAGATGATCTCCGGATGTGTGGTTCCCACCGTGAAGCATGGAGGCGGTGTGATGGTGATTTGCTGGTGACACTGTCTGTGATTTATTTACAATTCAAGGCACACTTAACCAGCATGGCTACCACAGCATTCTGCAGCCATACGCCATCGCATCTGGTTTGCGCTTAGTGGGACTATCATTTGTTTTTCAACAGGACAATGACCCAACACACCTCAAGGCTGTGCAAGGGCTATTTGACCAAGAAGGAGAGTGATGGAGTGCTGTATTAGATGACCTGGCCTCCACAATCACCTGACCTCAACCCAATTGAGATGTTTTGGTATGAGTTGGACTGCAGAATGAAGGAAAAGCAGCCAACAAGTGCTCAGCATATGTGGGAACTCTTTCAAGACTGTTGAAAAAGCATTTCAGGTGAAGCTGGTTGAGAGAATGCCAAGATTGTGCAAAGCTGTCCTCAAGGCAAAGGGTGGCTAAATCTAAAATACATAAAACACTTTCTTGGTTACTACATGATTCCATATGTGTTATTCCATTTGATGTCTTAACTATTATTCCACAATGTAGAAAACAGTACAAATAAAGAAAAACCCTTGAATGAGTAGGTGTCCAAACGTTTGACTGGTACTGTATATTGATTGTTATATTTTTCTTTATTTTAATGACTGTTCTCATTGCAAATCCTGTAACAGCAAACCCCCATGAGTATTTAAAGACAACTACTATTCATTTGAAAGGAATTCATTTGCCTATCAGCTTAAAAGAGAAAAGGTTCAGATTGCTCTCCTACAGGAAACATCTGACATGAGAAATTAACGTGAAATGGATAGGCAAAGTGTTTTACGTGTCATATAATTCTAAAAGCAGAGGCTGCCGTTCTTAGGTATAAAAAAACAACCCAGATTTCATCACTGGATAAGATTGTTAAGGATTCTTAAGATATGTGATTATTACTGGTTTTCTATATGGCGAGTATATTCAGCTGGGATCAATTTATTCTCCTAATATTTACGAAAATACCTTTTATTGCAAAACTTGTAAATTCTGTATTTTCACTGGCAACACCATTCTGTGTTTCAGGACGAGACTATACCTGTCCATTGAACCCACTGGGTCGATCAAAAACCTCCCAATCAGAAGGCATCTAGGATAACAAAGGGTATACATATATTTTATTTCATTTTCTGTGTAATTAATAAATAAATATACATACACATATATATATATACACATAAACACATATTTTTGTACCTTTACCCCCTTTTCGTAATATCCAATTGGTAGTTACAGTCTTGTCCCATCGCTGCAACTCCCCTACGGACTCGGGAGAGGTGAAGGTCAAGAGCCATACTTCCTCCGAAATGCGAATCGGCCAAGCCGCACTGCTTCTTGACACACTACTCACTTAACCTGGAAGCCAGCCGCACCAATGTGTCGGAGGAAACACCGTCCAGCTGGCGACCGGAGTCAGCTTACAGGCACCTGGCCCGCCACAAGGAGTTGCTAGAACGCAATGGGACAAGGAAATCCCGGCCGGCCAAACCCTTGCCTAACGACGCTGGGCTAAATGTGCCTCACAGGTCTCCAGGTCACGGCCGGCTGTGACACAGCCTGGGATCGAACCACACCTGAATTCATCGTCTATTTAAAGAATCAATGGAATCTCTATATGGAGAACGATGAAACATCCAACATATCTCCTTCAATAATTTGGGAAGCAGGCAAGACAGTTATGAGAGGGAATTTTTTGTAGTACTACATTGATTACTGCATTGTTGGGTTTAGACCTGGCAAGGCATTGAAGGCATTTCACTAATTGTGCACGTGACATTAAAACTAAGATTATTTAATCTTACAATTTAAAGAGAGAAAACATTAAAACTACAGTTGGACTTAGAATTAAATAAGGCAACTTGAAGATGAATTTAAAAAGACTTCAAAGAACTACAAGCTGCAAGATCAGCATTAGACTAACTGCTTACAAATAAATCAAAAGCATCTCTTTTCCAGGCTAGACACAGATTATATGAATATGGAAGTAAGCAAAGTCTCCTCCTCTCAAGACTGGCAAATAATATAACTGCACCAGATGCTATCCCTTCATTAAAGCATCAAATCAGGGGTGGAACGATTCAACACTAGAGAAATTAACTGTCGCTCTACAGCTCAGACTCCAGCAATAATCTGGCTGACATGCAATCCTTTCTGGATAAACTCTCTCTCCCAACAATACCTGTGGGAGACAGAATTACAATGTAAGAGATATCCGAAGAATAAATACAAGAGGCAATTAAACCCTTAAAAAACGGGAAATCCCCAAGTCCTGGTGGGTTTAGACCAGAGTTTTATAAGAATTGACAAGACTTAACAGAATCCCTATTTAGGAATGTATACAGACTCCTTTGCCAATGGCGAACTACCTCCAACTTTAAACCATGCTAATATTTATCTTATTCTTAAAGGTAAACCAGCAGAAGACTGCTTGAGCTATAGGCCTGTGCCCATTAATGTGGACAGTAAACTCTTATCTAAGACCCTAGCTAGGAGACTAGAAAGATTTCTACCACTTTAATTAAGCTGGTAGACGTTCATTGATAAATTTCATAAATCTCCTCAGCATAATACAATACGGTGAGCAATCACAACATAGAGCAGTGGGCCTATCACTGGATGCTTAGAAGGCATTTGACTGAGTAGAATGGCCATACCTATTTAAAGTACTTAAGTGGGAGAGAATTTCGTTAACTGGATAAAGTTGATATACCATGCCCCTCAGGCCAGTGATAACAAATGTAATGCAGTCACAGTTTTTTTTTGGGGGGGGGGGCATGTCAGGGCTGGCCCTGTCATTTGCCTTGGTATTAAAGCCCCTGGCAGAGGCTATACATACCCAGGAAGGTCTTACAGGTGTCAAGATTGTAAGACAAACCCACATGTCTCTATATGCAGATGATATTTTGTTATTAATTTCTAACCCAGAAATGTCCATTCCAATTCGTATTAAGAAGTTTAGTGATTGTTCTGGTTACAAAATACATATTTATAAAGTTATGCCCCTAGGGCGCTTGGGTGACTATTTGAACAAATTTCCATTCAATTAGACAAAAAAATTAAATAAACGTAAAAACTTAAAAACCTGCCCAACAGCAACTTACCATCTGTACTTAGAGCAGCTAAGGAAAACCTAGACAGGTTGATCGACTTGCCATTATCATGGCTGGCTGGAATTCCTCTGATGAAAATGAATGTTTTTCCAAGACTTTAGCATCCTCTCCAGATGGTGCCATTATATATTCACACACCGGAAAATACTTTTAATGCGCTCAATTAAGAAAAATAGGCTGAGAATGAGTAAACTGCAGCTACCATACAATTTAGGAGGCCTGGCACTACCTAATTTGCTATTTTATAACTGGGCATGTCATGCTCACATAATGGCTCAGAGATTAACCTTGCTCTAACTGGGTCAGTAATGACTGCTGCTTCACATTTCCATATGCATTTAAATCAGTTTCATGACTGGTAACAGAAACTCAGTCAGCACAGAAGTCTTTGTGTGCAGTTTGAAGGAAGTTGCTAACTAACGCTAGCGCAATTGCTAACTAGTGTTAGAGCAATGACTCGAAGTTCATGGGTATCTGATAGCATGTTAGTAGATACCCATGGACTTTCAGTCATTGCTCTAACGCTAGTTAGCATTGGTCCACGAAACTAGCTCTAAGTTCCTACAGACATAAAAATGGTATCCACGAGTTTCTGACTCTGGGGAATTAGGTAAACGGCCTCATTGCTAAATCTGGAGAGATATTTGCAAACACCTTGGGAGAAAGGATTACTTCTCCGCTCTGACTCCCCTTATTAACAACAAGGTCTTCCCCCTGGTGTTTCTAACAGCATTTTCCACCTCTGGTAACAGAAAGGTAAAAGGTCAATAGAGATATTTGATGGTGATATTGCTATTGTTTCAGCAAATCCAACAAAAATGTGCTGTATCACACAGACAATTCTATGCGTATCTTATTGAATCCAAGATGGTGTTCCCCCCACAGAACCCAATACGAACCACAGTTGACAAAATTGTATTGCAATTTTTATGTTGTCATATACACTAATGTTGAAAATAACACAAGTGCTCTGATTAGGGTATGGGAAACAGAGCTGGAAAGAGGCCCAGAAATTCAAAACTGGATAAAAGATGTGCTCGAGGCATGACAATTGTTCATCTGCAAGGTGCAAGAGATACAATATAAAGATTATGCAAAAGGTTCATATGACTCCCATTATATGTAATAAAATGAATGCAAAATCATCTGATACCTGTAATATGTGTAAGAAGGAAAAAGCCACTCATGGCTATCTGTTTTGGACTTGTCCATTAATTACAAATTTCTAGGAATGGATAAAGGAATTCCATTCTAGGAATTCCATTCTAGGAATGGATAATGCATAAGTGTCATTGGAAATAGGCCCTCATTTACCATAGCACAGCTCAATCTTTAAAAAAAAATACTCTTTGTTGGCCGCAAATGTATTCTCCTTAACTGTATGAACTGCCAGCCACTAACAATAAAATCAGGGGAATTATGAGGTCTTTAAAGTGCTGCCACTGGAGAAAATTAGCACTATATTTAGGAACAAGGAAAGAGATTTCTTCACAATATTGGATCTCTTCCCCCTAAACTTTCAGATACCCTAAGAAGTGTCAATATACAAATACTATGGGTCTTTCGTTGATACAACTGGACCCTGGCCCTCTTGACTCCGCTTTCTTGTATGGAATACATTTTGTGGTATAGCTATCTGTAAGGCAAGGCCTCAATACTCCGTTAGGGGTATTTTGTTTTCTATATACACTACAGCCACACCCTTTGCAACAGTCAAATTAAGGAAGGCATGTATGGGAAAAAAGATCGTTAGAGGCAATGAAACATTGTAAGAGAGCAGAGAACTCAAAGTGAATGTACAATTGTTAGTGTGTTTTTGTTTGCTCTCATTGTTTTGTTATGCTATGTTTTGTTACCGTTTGTTTTTTGGAAATCAAATATATGTACATATGTACAATTTGTTTATGATGTTGACCTGAAAGGAAAACAAAAAAAATTAAGATATTTTTTAAAAGGTTTGGGGCAGGCTTTCATTGACCAGTGAGTTGTCAAGCCCTCGTACAGACCAACAACGGTATAATTCATAGAAAGCCTGCCTCTTTACACTAACGGCAGGTGTGCGCCCATAATTCCCGCTGTCAAAATAGAACAAATATATCTGACACCCACAAAGCAACAGCGAGTGCACTAAGATTTATGTTTGCATTTGGATTGTTAAAATAGAGCCCTCAAGGCATCTACAACTAGGTTCGGTTTGTTCCTAGCAGAACTTGGTTAGGTGAAGCGAACGTCTGCCTCGCATACTCCCTCAAGATCTTTGGTCAAAAAACAAGGGAAAAAAATTGTCAATATTAAAAGTTGTTTGTCCCACTTGAGACTAGGCCTGGGCGGTATACCGTATTTTATGATATACCGGTATTGATGCAGGGACCAGTTTGGGTTTTTACTTTACCTTCTACAACGGTATTTGAATGTTTGGTTTGTTAAATGTGATACGCCATGTGTAATGTCAATTTTTATAGTTTACTTCGCTACTTGAGTCATCTCTCTCCCCTCTTTCTCTCCGTGCCACTTTCCACACAGACTTAGCCACGCTCCCTGTCACTCAAGGAGCACATTTGATGTTCTTCAACCACGAGACACTTGCGTTCAGTCTGCATGGCCAACGCAGCACATGTAACAATGTTGATGACAACAATGCTGTTTTCACTTTCCTTCTTAATATAAATACACTAGTGTTCTATAATGACACTATTAGTTTGTGTTTCTGTTAGGAATTTTGTTAATAATAACTAAAACAATTTCTAGATTTAGATAAAACTATAACTAATTGAACTCTGCACGCCTAGTGAAAAGAAATTTGTGCTGTGGGTTATAAAGTAAGCAAAAAGGGTCGTTAAACTATGGTTGAACTGACCCAACTTAGCCCTGAGATGTTTAAATAAGGCAGTGAGTAACTTTTTAGGTCTTCCATTATCTTGAGTTAAAGATAATCTGCTAAAGTGGTAATAAAGTGGTAATAAGTCTGCTAAAGTGGTAATAAATTATAGTGAGCCTTCAGGAGAATAGATTATATTGTGTGTCATGTGTGTGCGCTGGGAAGTTGGAATGAACTTTTGAACCTGTTTTATATTGGTCAGGAGGAGGAGATTTATTCTGTAACCTATGACGTCATATCTTGTATATAAACTGTTGTTTATGGTCAAATGGTAGCGTGCTCCGAGAATAAATACTATTATCTAATTTTAATAAGACTGTATCCTGTCTATTTTATGTTAATAAGTATCTTACAAATTCTTATAAATAGACAGATTGATTTTAATTAATGAGTACATTAGAGGAATTATTTAATTCCCTTAACAGTTTCTTACATCAGCATGTTGTTTGTGCAACAGCATCTTCTAAATCAAAGAGGAATATGCAAAGCAAGAGTATGTTAGCTACATGAAGTAGCTAAGAGAATACATGCAATGTAGCCAAAGCTTATAGGGTCCCCTAGGAAACACTTATCAGCACTTTAGTTCCTACCCTGTCACAAAAACTCCTCCCTGGCATTTTAATTCGTTGTCATCTCAAACACTGTATTCAAAGTATTATATTCTAACTATAGAATTAGAATAGTCATTCTATTTCCATGATTCCAACAGTTTTGCTCTAATTAGCAAGTCAAATCGCGATTGCAACATTTGGTTAAAAATAAGTCCTAGATTATTTGCCCATACCGTGCAGCCCTACGTGGCAGTGTAGGAATTATCTCAATTGAGCAGTGGTGTAAAGTACTTAAGTAAAACTACTTTCAAGTACTACTCAAGTAATTTTTTTTGGTATCTGTACTTTACAATTTTTATTTTTGACAACTTTTACTTCACTACATTCTTAAAGAAAATACTGTACTATTTACGCCACACATTTTCCCTGACAACTAAAAGTACTCGTTACATTTTGAATGCTTAGCAGGAGAGGAAAATGGTCCAAATCACATACTTGTCAAGGGAACATCCCTGGTCATCTACTGCCTCTGATCTAGAGGACTCACTAAACACAAATGCTTTGTTTGTAAATTATGTCTGAGTGTTGGAGTGTGCCCCTGGCTATCCTAAAATATAAAAAAACAAGAAAATGGAATTTGAAATTACTTATACTTTAACTTTGATACTTAAGTATATTTTAAAATAAAATACTTTTAGACTTTTATTCAAGCAGTATTTTACTGGGTGACTCACTTTTACTTAGTAATTTTCTATCAAAGTATCTTTACTTTTACTCAAGTATGACAATTGGGTACTTTTCCACCACTGCAATTGAGCGCAGGAAATGCAGAAATTATAAAAGTGCTGAAATTTGTTTTGGTTGAAGTTGAATTGAACAGTATAAAACAAATCAGAATGGCTAAAGACTCATTGATATCACTTAGAATGTATGTGTTACCACCCTAGGATCACTCACTACTCATAAGCAAATGTAGAACTTTTATTATTCAAAAACCAAAAATATCGTCAAATACAGTCATACCGTCCATTTTATTTTAAATACCGTGATATAATACTTTGGCCATATCGCCCAGCCCTACTTGAGACAATGTATCAATAACATACCCAGTAAAACTTCCTAAAAATAGCCATAAACAATCTAAGATAAATGAAGAAATCTATCATTAACTTCTCTAGGGTAGCTGAGACGCTAACGTCCCACCAGGCCAACATCCGGTGAAACTGCAGAGCGCTAACATTTTAAATACACCATTCATTGGATTAAACATTCTTGTAAATACATGTATCTTACATCATTTAAAAGATGAACGTCTTATTAATCCAGCCGCTTTGTCAGATTTCAAAAAGGTTTACTGCAAAAGCAAACATGCGATTTTCTGAGGACGGCGCCCCACACACACAAGTAATACTAGCATTTTCCAACCAAGCATTAGCGTCACGAAGGTCAGAAATAACAATAAAATAAATCGCTTACCATAGAAGATCTTCCTCTGGTGGCAATGCCAAGTGTCCTAACTACACAGTGAATGTTCGTTTTGTTTGATAAAATCCATTTTTATAGCCTAACACGAAACATTTGTAAACCGGTTGTGTCGTGATTTCCGTCTCATTCCACTTTGGACGAAGCGTTCGTGGTAATTACACACACTAAACAAACGTTTATCCAGTCATGGTTGGTTTCATTGCAATCCTCTGGTTCCTCTGGTGCAATCCTCTGGCAATCCCCTAACACAACCATACATGATGGCTCTTTTCCCGGGATGTATTGACCGAAACAAACCGATTGGAAGACACCAATCAATGACCTCATTGCGCACCAATGGTAGGACCGGTCTATCGTTGATTGACTGTATTTTGGCCCAATGACCACTGATCATCTTGAAATCTAGCTTGGAAGATAGCCAATGAGCTGAGGTAAACGGCAATATGTAATGGTTATACGTTTGAAGACCAGCCTTTGTCGTACACTCTGGCGTAAAAGAGGTTCATTCGCCATTGCAAATCCTACTTGACGGAGCCACGAGGAGTGTAACGCATAGCAGTACATATTCAATAGCATTTTCAACAAGTTTATATATTTAAATTATGGCGAATAAATCAGGAAAAGCTAAAACAAAGTCTAGAGTCTGTGAACACCACAACCAAAAACAGAAAACGTATGTTTAATTCCTTGTATTTTCTTCTACCAGATCTATTGTGTTATATTCTCCTACATTCAATTCACATTTCCACAAAATTCAGAGTGTTTCCTTTCAAATGATACCAAAAATATGCATATCCTTGCTTCTGAGCCTGAGCTACAGGCAGTTAGATTAGGGTATGTCTTTAGGCGGAAATTGAGAAGAAGGGGGGATGCCCCAAAGAAGTTCATTGAAGTTTTTGCTGAGGAGGTCTATATTCGCACAATTTTAGATCTAACTAAGATGTTTGGCGAAATATTTCAAGCGGAAAAAAATTGCAGGAAAGGTAGTCTCCTCTCGTTGAATGACAAACATTTAATTGAAGCATCCTTACTGTTGACCACTCACAAAGGGGCGTAGACGTTGACTACCGAACTTCGGCTTACCTCATGAAAAAAATGTGCACTTGAACAGCCAAAAGAAACCCTGCCGAATACAACATTTCTGCAAACGGTGTCGACTGGTAAGCATAGAGTAAGCTTTAGAATCCCTCATCGTACCACATACAGATTTCCATTACAGCTGTATGCTTAGAAAGTTAATTGAATCCTAATCTGTCAAAATAAACATCAATTTTGACACACCAGTGTTGGGGGTAAAGCGAAAGCGTGTGAGCAGTTGCTAACTAACTGGAAGTAATTTCAGCTAGTTAGCTAACTAACCTGGCTAACTGTGGGGCAAAAACAATGTATAGTTAGTTAGCTATAACACTGCCCTGTGCTAGCAAACATGACGCTGCCACCAAAACTGGCAAGGTATTTCTAGGCAATGTTTACATTTTGATGTTTTGTCTGCACTTTCCAAGCATAGTGACATAAGTTACAGTTGAAACGTGCTACTTACCCCAGCCGTGTGGCAGCGGCCCAAGTGGGTCAAACTCTTTGTTTGCTGCAGCTATTTGCTGATCCTGGAGCTACAATGGAGAAACAAGGAGGTGAAATTAGCAGAGTTTACAGTACATGTGTTGAATAATGCTTCTTTACAATAGTAGAAGGGAGGGAACCTGTGTGGGGGTTGACAACTCACACCCTGTCGTATATGTAAGTATAAGAGGATTCTCTTTTCCCTTCCAGTATTGGCGAAAGGAATGTCCTTTGTTAACAGACACCCACCGAAACTCTAACACGTTAAAAAGTGAATACTGGATCAATATTTCTAACATAAGAACGTGGGGAATTGTCAGAGATGATCTACAGAAAACAAATGTCATATAGGCTGTTATTTTGTGATGTCATAAAAACTTTGACGATATACTGTAACTTGAAAAGTATACACACTATATGCACAAAGTTTTCATTCAATACGTTGGACATATAAAAAATTATAAAAGTGTTTTTGTTAAGAGAGGGCTGATTAGCCTAAAAACCCATGCTGTAGCTCTGTTCAAGACTACATGACCAGTCTTGGAGCCATGGGCAACTAAGGAGGTCATTGTGACCTCTTGTGGACAATCAGAGCCTTACAAGCGCGCCAAATGAATATCCAACGAACTACCTTTCCAGGGTGGCCCGGTTCCGAGAGCTACACCGCGGCATCCCACAAAAATACATTCATGATTTCTTACTCCAAGCGGGCAGCGGTTCATGTGCAAAGTATATGATTACTGTGAGAGTAGGTTCTAAATGTACCAAAGTATTATGTCTCTGTCCCTCTCTGCCCCCCCTCTCTCCATCTCTGTTGTAACAAGCCATCATATTATGTCAGTCTGCTAGGGACCTGTTTGCTTCGTATTAAGTTTCTAGTCAATAATCTATACAGTGTGTGTGTTTATCCTTTGTTATTATTTAGTTAGCTAATAAATAAATAATTTAACCAATTTGTGTAGTGCTGAATCATAAGTAAGGCTAGGGTTTTTGCAGATGCAAGGAGGATACAACGTTCAGAATGATGATATGAGGTGATGATTAATAAGTTGACTGTTATCAATGTAATAGATATATACCTTCTTGAGTTTAATTCGGGAGATGGTAACTCTTTAAACAACTTTTTCCGTGGTGCTCAAAATCCTAATGAGTTAATTGTTTTACACTATGAATTTAAAAACGGGTAACAATTAAACATAGTCAGAGACAACAGTCCTCAGATTAATCAAGGTCACGTCACGACAGTGGCCCAATCCCATTTCCACCCCTAGACCCTATGCCCTATACACTTGTGGAGATCTGAGATGATTTGACAGGTGTAAGCAATTTGGTAATAGTTTCAACTTGCCACTTTGATAAGCTAGGAGGTTCTAAGGCTAAGTTTCACCATATTGCCTACACCTTTCAAATAATCTCAGATCTCCACAATTTAGGATTGTGCCAGTGCAGGGAAGTGAACAAGTGCACACTTTGGGAGGAAGAAGAGAGTATTGCAAGGTAGCCTGTGTCTTACCCCAAAAATGAACCTCTGGTTGAACTGCTGCATGGCCCCCTGCAGCTGGCTGCGCTGGTGCTGCCACTCCTCATAGTTGCGCACAGACTCCTGCGTGGGGCGCTGCCACGTGGTGGTCCGGGTGATGTGGTCCACGAAGTACACCCTGCCCATGGGGTCCACACGCCGCTCCCAACTACACGGGACAGGAGGGGAGAGGCGAGTGAATTTTGTATGACGGCAAAATTATGAAGGCCCTGGTTGAATAGTTCAGAAATAAGGATCCATTTCCAGTCCACCTTTCTTGAAGTAATCACAGATCTGAAACCGTTGGATTGGTGTAAGTAATAGGGTGGTAACCTTGCTTACATCTATCCATTAACTTATACACCAAGTGTACAAAACATTAAGAACACCTTCCTAATATTGAGTTGCACTGCCACTTTTGCCATCAGATCAGCCACAAATTGTTGGTGAATGGACTCTACAAAGTGTTGAAAGCATTCCACAGGGATGCTGGCCCACATTGACTCCAATGCTTCCCACAGTTGTGTCAAGTTGGCTGGATGTCTTTGGGAGGTGGACCATTCTTGACACACAGGAAACTGTTGAACATGAAAACCCAGCAGTGTTGCAGTTCTTGACACCTATCACCTGGCACCTATTATTATACCCCGTTAAAAGGCAATTCAATATTTTGTCTTGCCCATTCACCCTCTGAATGGCACACATACAACGCATGTCTCAATTGTCTCTAGGCTTAAAAACCCTTCTTTAACCTATTGTCTCCCATTCAGCTACACTGATTGAAGTGGATTTAACAAGTGACATCAATAATGGATCAAAGATTTCACCTGGATTCACCTGCCCAGTCTGTCGTGGAAAGAGCAGGTGTTCATGTTTCGTACACTCAGTGCACAGTGATTCGGAAAGTATTCAGACGCCTTGACTTTTTCCACTTTTTGTTACTTTACAGCCTTATTCTAAAATGCAATAAATAAAAATCCCCAGCAATCTACACACAGTAACCTATAATGAAAAATTTGTTTGAAAAATTAAAAACTGAAATAGCTTATAACATTTGTACTCAGACTCTGTGCTATGAGACTCAAAATTGGGCTCAGGTGCATCCTGTTTCCATTGATCATCCTTGAGATGTTTCTACAACTTGGGAGTCCACTTGTGGTAAACTCAATTAATTGGACATTTGGAAAATTTGGAAAATAAACACCTGTCTATCTAAGGTCCCACAATTGACAGTGCATGTCAGAGCAAAAACTAAGCCATGAGGTCGAAGGAACTGTCTGTAGAGATCCGAGACATGATTGTGTCGAGGCACAGATCTGGGGAAGGGTACCAAAACATTTCTGGTCATTGAAGGATTGAAGGTCACCAAAAGAACACAGTGGCCTCCATCATTCTTAGATGGAAGAAGATTGGAACCACCAAGACTCTTCCAGGAGCTGGCCACCCAGCCAAACTGAGCAATTGGGGGAGAAGGGCCTTGGTCAGGAAGGTGACTGAGAACCTGATGGTCACTCTGACAGAGCTCCAGAGTTCCTCTGTTGAGATGGAAAAACCTCCCAAAAGGACAACCATCTCTGCAGCACTCCATCAATGAGCCCTTTACGGTAGGGTGGCCAGACGGAAGCCACTCCTCAGTGAAAGGCACATGACAGCCGCAATGGAGTTTGCCAAAAGGCACCTAAAGACTCTCAGTCCATGAGAAACAAGATTCTCTGGTCTGATGAAACCAAGATTGAACTATTTGGCCTGTATGCCGAGAGTCATGTCTGGAGGAAACCTGGCACCATCCCTACGGTGAAGCATGATGGCGGCAGCATCATGTGGTGGGGATGTTTTTCAGCGGCAGGGACTAGGAGACTAGACAGAATCGAGGGAAAGATGAACGGAGCAAAGTACAGAGAGATCCTTGATGAAAACCTGTTTCAGAGAGCTCAGGACCTCAGACTTGGGCGAAGGTTTACCTTTGAACAGGACAACGACCCTAAGCACACAACCAAGACAACGCAGGAGTTGATTCGGGACAAGTGTCTGAATGTCTTTGAGTGGCACAGTCAGAGCCCGGACTTGAACCCGATAGAACATCTCTGGAGAGACCTGAAAATAGCTGTGCAGCAACACTCCCCCATCCAACCTGACAGAGCTTGAGAGGAGAAGAACGGGAGAAACTCCCCAAATACAGGTGTGCCAAGCTTGTAGAGTCATACCCAAGAATACTCAAGGCTGTAATCGCTGCCCAAGGTGCTTAAACAAAGTACTGAGTAAAGGGTCGGAGTACTTATGTTAATGTATATCTGTTTTTAATTTGTAATAAATTGGTAAACATTTATAAAAACCTGTTTTTGCTCTGTTATTATGGGGTATTGTGTGTAGATTGATGAGGGGGGGGAAATAATTTGACATTTTAGAATAAGGCTGTAACCTAACAAAATGTGACCCATTTCAGGAAACTAGGCATATAGCCATTTGAATGGAAACAAAAAAAATTCAAAATGCTTTTTTTGGCAGAAATGCCTTCTGGAACATGTAAACTTTCATGTGCCTTAACAAACTTGTATGCCATCTGTAAATACGAATGAAATTGTTAATTCGAAGCATAGTTGGTTTAGCCACAGAAAAAGTAAGCAACCTTCCCGCTAGCCATGATTGGCTGAGATAATGAGTGGGCTGGACATGCCGAGATGAGTTCGGATTGGTCTGCCATATAGCACACTTCTGTCTCTTTGAGCTGGTTAGTGTGTGTGTAGGTAATCCTAACACAGCTATTTTATTTAAATATATTGCTTAGTAGAACTGTATAAATCAAATCAAAATTTATTTGTCACATGCGCTGAATACAACAAGTGTAGACCTTACCTTACTTACAAGCCCTTAACCAACAACGTAGTTCAAGAGAATTAATAAAATTCTTTTTTTTATCTAATCAATCAAAAAGTAACAATACATTTACATAACAATAACGAGGTTATATACAAGGGGTTGCTCTCCATTTTCTGGAGGACCGAGTTTTGAAATCAGTGGAATTAGAGTATGACAGCTAAGGAGATGGAGAAAACACCTGTCTCTGGATTACATCTTCAAACTAAGGGCAACCGCGACAGGGAGAAGCGTCCAACCATCCAGAAGCGGCACTCTTAGTGGCTGGGGACTTGAATGCAGGCAAACTTAAATCAGTTTGACCAATTTTTTTATCAGCATGTCACATGTGCAACAAGAGGTAAAAAAACAAAAATAAAATAAAAAAATAAAATAAAACTCTAGACCACCTTTACACCACACACAGAGATGCATACAAAGCTCTACCCCGCCCTCCATTTGGCAAATCTGACCATAATTCTATCCTCCTCATTCCTGCTTACAAGCAAAAACTAAAGTAAGAAGTACCAGTGACTCGCTCAATACGGAAGTGGTCAGATGATACAAATGCTACGCTACAGGACTGTTTTGCTAGCACAGACTGGAATATGTTCCGGGATTCATCCAATGGCATTGAGGAGTATACCACCTCAGTCACCGACTTCATCAATAAGTGCATCGACGACGTCATCCCTACAGTGACCGTATGTACATAGAGGTCGACCGATTAGGAGGACCAATTATTGATTACCGATTATTGGAGGACCAAAAAAAGACAATACCGATTAATTGGCCCATTTTATATATATTTGTAATAATGCCAATTACAACAATATTGAATTAACAGTTTTATTTTAACTTGTTATAATACATAAATAAAATCAATTTAGTCTCAAATAAATAATAAAACATGTTTAATTTGGTTTAAATAATGCCAAAACACAGTGTTGGAAAAGAAAGTAAAAGTGCAATATGTGCCATGACAAAAAACTAACGTGAGAACATATGAAAGCTGGTGGTTCCTTTTAACATGAGTCCTCAACATTCGCAGTTAAGAAATTTTAGGTTGTAGTTATTATAGGAATTACAGGACTATTTCTCCCTATACCATTTGTATTTCATTTACCTTTGACTATTGGATGTTCTTATAGGCACTATAGTATTGCCAGCCTAATCTAGGGAGTTGATAAGCTTGAACTCATAAACAGCGCTGTGCTTCAAGCATTGCGAAGAGCTGCTGGCAAACGCAGGAAAGTGCTGTTTGAATGAATGCTTACGAGCCTGCTGCCGCCTACCACTGCTCAGTCAGACTGCTCAATCAAATCATAGACTTAATTATAATATAATAAACACAGAAATACGAGCTTTAGGTCATTAATATGGTCAAATCCGGGAACTATCATTTCGAAAAACAAAACATTTATTCTTTCAGTGAAATACGGAACCGTTCTGTATTTTATCGAAAGGGTGGCATCCCTCAGTCAAAATATTGCTGTTACATTGCACAACCTTCAATGCTATGTCATAACTATGTAAAACTCTGGCAAATTAATTAGGTTTATGTTAGGACGAAATGGTCTTCACACAGTTAGCAACGAGCCAGGCGGCACAAAATGCTGCATATACCCTGACTCTGCTTGCACTAAAGGCAAGAGAAGTGACACAATTTCCTGCTAAAATGAATTTCTTTTAACTAAATATAAACTAAATATTCTTTTAACTAAAAAAAAATACTTGTGTATTGATTTTAAGAAAGGCATTGATGTTTATGGTTAGGTACATTGGTGCAACGACAGTGCTTTTTCGCGAATGCGCTTGTTATATCATCACCCGTTTGGCGAAGTAGACTGTGATCCGATGATAAATTAACAGGCACCGTATTGATTATATGCAACGGAGGACAAGCTAGTTAAACTAGTAATATCATCAACCATGTGTAGTTAACAAGTGATTATGTTAAGAGTCATTGTTTTTTATAAGATAAGTGTAACGCTAGCTAGCAACTTACCTTGGCTCCTTGCTGCAATCGCGTAACAGGTGGTCAGCCTGCCACGCAGTCTCCGCGTGGCGTGCAATGTAATCAGCGTCCAAAAATGCCGATTACCGATTGTTATGAAAACTTTAAAATCGGCCATGGTCGACCTCTAGTACATATCCCAACCAGAAGCCATGGATTACAGGCAACATCCGCATCGAGCTAAAGGCTAGAGCTGCCGCTTTCAAGGAGTGGGACACTAATCTGGACACTTATGAGAAATCCCGCTATGCCCTCAGATGAACCATCAAACAAGCAAAGTGTCAATACAGGAGTACGATTGAATCGTACTACACCGGCTCTGACACTCGTCAAATGCGGCAGGGCTTGAAAACTATTACGGACTACAAAGGGAAACCAAGCCGCAAGCTGCCCAGTGACGCAAGCCTACCAGGTGAGCTAAAAGCATGCACAAGAGCACCAGCTGTTCTGGATGACTGTGTGATAACGCTCTCGGTATCTGATGTGAGCAAGAACTTTAAACAGGTCAACAGTCACAAAGCCGCGGGGCCAGACGGATTACCAGGACGTGTACTCAAAGCATGCGCGGACCAACTGGCAAGTGTCTTCACTGGCATTTTCAACATCTCCCTGACCAAGTCTGTAATACGTACATGTTTCAAGCAGACCACTATATAGTCTCTGTGCCCAATGAAGCGAAGGTAACCTGCCTAAATGATTACCGCCCGTGCACTCACGTTGGTAGCCATGAAGTGCTTTGAAAGGCTGGTCATGGCTCACATCAACAGCATCATCCCGGATACCCTAGACCCACTCCAATTCACATACCGCCCCAACAGATCCACTGATGATGCAATCTCATTCGCACTTCACACTGCCCTATCCCACCTGGACAAAAGGCACACCTATGTGAGAATGCTGTTTATTGACTACAGCTATCTGGGTCCCCAGATATTCAAAAAGTTCTACAGCCGCACCATCGAGAGCATCATGACTGGTTGCATCACCGTCTGGTCTGGCAACTGCTCTGCATATGACCGTAAGGAGCTACAGAGGGTAGTGAGTACAGCCCAGTACATCACTGGGGCCAAGCATCCTGCCATCCAGGATCTATATAATAGGCGGTGTCAGAGGAAAGCCCATAAAATTGTCAGAGACTCCAGTCACCCAAGTCATAGACTGTTTTCTTTGCTACCGCACGGCAAGTAGTACCGGAGCGCCAAGTCTAGGGCCAAAAGGCTCCTTAACAGCTTCTACAGTTGTTCCTCTTTTAAAAGTTGTGTCATACATTCACTGGCATGTTATTTAGTTGTCAGCCATTATTACATTAATGCAAATTAGTGCTAGTTTGATCACCAGAGGGCAACTTTGAGAAGCATTGATAGTCTCCCATATTGGCATTAGAGAATAAAAAAAAAAAAATTGTATTAACATAGTACATTGGATTGATTTGAAGAAATTTGGTTTAATTAAGTTGATTAATATTGTGGTGTTTCTATTCCGAGAAAAATGTAAAACTCCGGGTTTCTGTTATGATAGAATGGAAAATATTGCGCTGTACAACGTGGCGGTTGGGAGTAGGCTACAGCATAAAAAGATTGGAGGATTCTAAATTAATATCTAAGGGGCAAAACATTTCCACACTCTAATTGTAGTGTAACCAATACTAATTTCGCCTATGGTAGGCCTACAGTATATCTAAAAGATTTGTTATCAATGACGTGACTCTAACCCAATGATTACATTTAGAAGATTGGAGGATTCTAAATTAATATCTAAGGGGCATTTCCTGGGGCTTTTACATAATTCCAAATTAATTAATAATCAATTTGTTTAAAAAGTAACAATATTTGGAAATTTCCTTTTTATTTAAGCTAGAGTGAGTGAGAAAAAAGACGTTCTTGAACATGGGGTGAGACATTCTCAATTATTTGTAAATAAAGCCAGTTTGTTATTTAGAATTATATTTCTGGAGAAACCTAACTTGATTATTAAGCAGCCATCACCTGCTTATATTCAGTCAGCACATACAGTTGAAGTCAGAAGTTTACATACACCTTAGCCAAATACATTTAAACTCAGTTTTTCACAATTCCTGACATTTAATCCCAGTAAGAATTCCCTGTCTTAGGTCAGTTGGGAGCACCACTTTATTTTAAAGAATGTTAATTATATATTCAGCTTTTATTTTTTTCATCACATTCCCAGTGGGTCAGAAGTTTACATACACTGAATTAGCATTTGGTAGCATTGCCTTTAAATTGTTTAACTTGGGTCAAACTTTGCGGGTAGCCTTCCACAAGCTCCCACAATAAGTTGGGTGAATTTTGGCCCATTCCTCCTGACAGAGCTGGTGTAACTGAGTCAGGTTTGTAGGCCTGTGTGCTCGCACACACCTTTTCAGTTTTTCCCACAAATGTTCTATAGGCTTGAGGTCAGGGCTTTGTGATGGCCACTCCAATACCTTGACTTTGTTGACCTTAAGCCATTTTGAAACAACTTTGGAAGTATGCTTGGGGTCATTGTCCTTTTGGAAGACCCATTTGCGACCAAGCTTTATCTTCTAACTGATGTCTTGTGATGTTGCTTCAATATATCCACATAATTTTCCATCCCCATGATGCCATCTATTTTGTGAAGTGCACCAGTCCCTCCTGCAGCAAAGCACCCCCACAACATGATGCTGCCACCCCTGTGCTTCACGGTCGGGATGGTGTTCTTCATCTTGCAAGCATCACCCTTTTTCCTCCAAACATAACGAAGGTCATTATGACCAAACAGTTCTATTTTTGTTTCATCAGACCAGAGGAAATTTCCCCAAAAACTATGATATTTGTTCCCATGTGCAGTTGCAAACCGTAGTCTGGCTTTTTGTATGGCGGTTTTGGAGCAGTGGCTTCTTCCTTGCTGAGCGGCCTTTCAGGTTATGCCGATATAGGACTCGTTTTACTGTGGATATAGATACTCTTGTACCGGTTTCCTCCAGCCTGTTTCCTCCAGCATCTTCAGAACGCGTCTTCCTGAGAGGTATGGCGGCTGCGTGATCCCATGATGTTCATACTTGAGTACTATTGTTGGGAGCACCACTTTATTTTAAAGAATGTTAATTATATATTCAGCTTTTATTTTTTTCATCACATTCCCCGTGGGTCAGAAGTTTACATACACTGAATTAGCATTTGGTAGCATTGCCTTTAAATTGTTTAACTTGGGTCAAACTTTGCGGGTAGCCTTCCACAAGCTCCCACAATAAGTTGGAAATTGCTCCCAAGGATAAACCAGACTTGTGGAGGTCTACAATTTTTTTTATGAGGTCTTGGCTGATTTCTTTTGATTTTCCCATGATGTCAAGAAAGAGGCACTGAGTTTGAAGGTAGGCCTTGAAATACATTCACAGTTACACCTCCAATTGACTCAAATTATGTAAATTAGCCTAACAGAAGCTTCTAAAGCCATGACATAATTTTCTGGAATTTTCCAAGCTGTTTAAAGCCACAGTCAACTTAGTGCATGTAAACTTCTGACCCACTGGAATTGTGAAACAGTGAATTTTAAGTGAAATAATTTGTCTGTAAACAATTGTTGGAAAAATGACTTGTGTCATGCACTAAGTAGATGTCCTAACCGACTTGCCAAAACTATAGTTAGTTAACAAGAAATTTGTAGAGTGGTTGAAAAATGAGTTTTTATGACTCCAACCTAAGTGTGTAAACTTCCGACTTCAACTGTATAAGCCACCTGCATTTGTTAATTAGGCTACTGTGCAGTAAACATAACCTACAATACATACTGTAGTAAACATGGGAAAGTGCCTAATTCCTTACACATGGGAGAGCAGGCCATGTCCAGACTTTCTCGGTGACCTCAAGTACCTTTAATAATGGCTGTACTAGAGAATGCGGGTACGCAGAAGACCAGGGTTCAATTCCCTGGCGGGGAGGATGGAGTAGGCTGTCCTTGTAAATAAGAATTCACTTGTAAATAAGTACTCTGCCAATAATTACATATAGAGGATTGGATGATTCTAAATTAAAACCAAAAGCCACCTCATGGGTCTCGAACCTGCATCTGTAGCAACTCATTTTGCACTGCGGGAGCCCCCATCCACAAAGTATCAAAATACAGAGGTGTTGGTAAAGGTATATTGTCCTGCTAATAGTTCATAATGGGCTATTATAATACTGTACATGGTGTCCAGGTCAGGATAACCAAAACATTTCTTTATTAAAAGACTAAATCAGAGAATGTTGTTACTTATTTATTTTGATCCAAAGCCATGAATGAGTGAGTCACTCAGCTTCATGTAGGTGCTGCTATATGACTGTGTCATCAACTTCATAATATATAACGATATTTGAGGTTCTCAATAAGGGCCAAAACATTCATTTCTGTTTTTAGAGGGAGAGAAACGCTGGGCCAATTGTGCGCAGCCCATAAAGGCCAAAATATATCCCTACTAATAGCCATAATGGCGCTGTACAACGTGACTGTGTGTTTGAAAGAGTATTTTCCAGTAAGCAACAATTTGTTTAGCCTTCATTAGACAACTTTGTTCCAATATTTCTGTAATTCACTGATATTTATTCATTTGTAATGGATCCATAACTGGATCCATTACAATGGATCCATAACTACATAAACATCGGCATTATGAAAGAGTATTTGTATCATTATTTTATTAACGATAGCATAAAGATGATGATGAAATACTATACTGCTGTTTTGAGTTAGAAATGTAACACTTCAGAATTCTTATGCATCGAATACATTGCAGGTAGGGGGATGTTCACACCTACAGTAGCCAGGATATAAAGAGTCTATTGTCCTGCTAATCGGACTACAAGTGTTTGAAAACCTTTTTTCAAAATGCCACTAGCTGTCCATCACTCCACAAGATCACAAATAATTTGTATGTACCTTTCCAATTACTTTTAGGGTTTGGGATTAATTTGATTAATATTATGGTGTTTCTATTCCAAGAAAAACAAAAAACCCTCTGGGTTTCCGTTAGGATGGGAGGGAAAATATGGAGCTGTACAATGTGACGGTCAGGAGTACAGAACTGGGCTATTTAGCGAAAGAATCCAGTGACCTGCGGGAGACCGGGGTTCAATTCCCCGACGGGGAGGAAGGAGTAGGCTGTCCTTGTAAACAAGAATTTGTTCTTAATTAACTGACTTGCCTAGTTAAATAAAGGTTACACTAAGAGCATTACATTTCTACACCCTAATATTCAAATTCTAGTCTAACCAATACCCAAACGGAGATTAAGTGAAAATAAAAATCTCATTGATTTATCAAGACCAGTCCCCATGCTTGTCATCGGGTAGTGCGAAACGGTGCTAAAATAGTTGTAGGCTATTGCTTCTAACTTCAATATGCTCTTTAAACAAATAAGACCTACACCACTTTTAACAGCACATTACTCAACACTAGTGAGACTCATGTCGTCTACGGTAGGCCTACAGTATATCGAAAAATATGACGTGACTCTCCGCCAATAACTACAAAGAGGATATTTCTGCAATTCAGTGATATTTATTCCCATAGTAATTCGTTATGGATCCATAACTAAATAAACATCAGCATTTTGAAAGAGTATTTTTAGCATTATTTTATTAATGAAAGCATAAAGATGCCATTATTAGTTACATTGTTTTAGTTTGAACGTGCAGACTAGCACTAAGACAGCGGAAACGTTTCCCTAGTCAGCGCCATTATTAGCGCAATGCCCCTTAAATATTTTGGAGATGATTTCATTTTCAAATAATGGAAAATAACTGAGAAAAAGGCCATTCTTAAACATGGGGCGAGACATTGTTACTAATTTGTAAATAAAGCCAGTTTGTTATTTAGAATTATTTATTTCTGTTTTTAGAGGGAGAAAAAACAAAAACCTAGTCATCTCATGGGTCTCCCATTCGAGTCCGGCACGGTTATTGAACCAGCATCTGTAGCAAAACAACTTGCACTGCTATGCAGTGTCTTAGACTGTTGCGCCACTCAGGCACTGTACAACGTGACCGGTCGGGAGTGGCCTACAGTACTACAGTAAGAGCAAAATAATCCTAACAAAATAAAATAATAAAAACCTTCGTGCAGCAACAGTTTTAGTAAGTAATACTGAAGTCGTGCAGAAATATCAGTTTCTATTTAGATTTATGTAGCCCATTCATTGTCAGTTAGAGACACAGTAGGACCCAAAAGCATAATCAGTGCTCTAACTCCCCCTTGTGCTGATCTGGAGCAATGAAGAGGTGACGCAAGGTACCATATTAAACCACAAATGACCTTTTAAGTGCCGGAGCGTAAGCTCGCAACTTTTAAAGGAGGAACCACTGTACCCCCAAGCCATTTTTTTTGCACACTGCTACAACTCGCTGTTTATCATCTATGCATAGTCACTTCACCCCTACCTACATGTATAAATTACCTCAACTAACCTGTAGCCCCGCACACTGACTCGGTACCGGTACCCCCTGTATATAGCCTCGTTCTTGTATTGTGTTACTTTTTATTATATTTTACTTAGTAAATATTTTCTTCTTGAACTGCACTGTTGGTTAATGGCTTGTAAGTAAGCATTTCATGGTAAGGACAACATTTGTTGTATTCGGCGCATGTAACATAAAGTTTGTTTTGATGTATATGGGTAAGATCGCCTAGTCAGCAACATTTTCAGATATTACATGCTTCTAATTTTTACAAAGTAGTTTTCATTTCAAGTTAAAGTGTACTGTTAGCTAGCTAGCTAACTGGTCCGCTAGCTAACGTTACATGTACGATCTTATTATTCGGATTCGGATTTGATGAATAAAGCATATGTTTCTTAAGTGTTAGTTACCCAGAGGGGAGAGACTCTGGTCGGTCCCATGTCGTCCTCTTCTCAATGTGATCCACGAAATACATGCGGCCATTCTGGTCCACCCTCTGCTCCCAGCTTCATACAAAAAAACACATAGAACAGTCAGCAACTACATTTGACAGGCAACAGGCTTGCACAAATGTAATCGTAATACCTAAAGGAATGTTAAGTTCCTCATAAAAAGCATAGCAAAAATGTGGTTTCACATTCATTGAAATTTCAAAGAATATTATAACTAGCAACTGATGTACATTTTATTACATGTAATTACCCACGTTATGCATTATACAATAGGGATACTGGCGCTTATGTAACAACAGACTACAGTAAATCCATTATCTTTTCGACTGACTGTCAAATGAGTGAGAAATCTCTCAAGTCCCATCTACTGGCGGTTGAGAGGTTGTTTGAAATATCAAAATGAAGTGTCAACCGTTATTCATAACCAACGTGGCGTTAAACATTTATTTAACTAGGCAAGTCCGTTAAGAACAAATTCTTATTTACAATGGCGGCCAAACCCGGGCGACGCTGGGCCAATTGTGTGCCGTCTTATGGGACTCCCAATCGCATCCGGATGTGATAAAACCCGAATCTCTTACATGATGCAGGTACACAGCGTGGGGATATATTGCACGAAACATACAATAGGCTATATAGGAAATACAGTCAACTCCTGACATATGCAATAGCTTGGTTGGTGAATATGTGCATTAAAATTATGCTACAGAACACGAATGCACATTTCCGATAGATGGAGCTGGTCAGGGCTTTTTTTGACTTGTTCTTTTTGTACTTTCTCATTATAACATCTGGTTAGGCATCTATGAGTCCCCTTACCCTGGAGGCAGTGGGCCGTTAGGGATGACTCGGGGGGGCCCACCGGCTGGGGGTGCACCAGCTGGTGCCCCGATGGCCGGGGGGGTGCTGGCTGCCTGTGGGGGTGCAGCTCCGTTCTCCTGAGGGGGGTCTGAGGAGGCCCCGCTGGCCGAGGCCAGGGACGAGCCGTATGAAGCCGGGGGCTCACTCACCTCGCTATGGGTAGAGCTGCTGGAGGAGGCTGGACGGAGGAGAGAAGGTTAGCTGTGGTCGCTAGTAGGAGATGCCGATGAGAATCTAGTAAATAAGGCTAAAAAGGTTACTAGAATGCATATCGGTCGGTGTTGAATACCATATCTGGCCAGCACTTATTTCTTTCAATTTCACTAAATGGCATGAATAGTGAATGGCATGAAAACATGACAGTTTCATTACATGAGAAAGCAATAAATGGACATGGCATTAGCATGTCAACACATGAAAGGAATATCTTTCAATAGTTCTGTCAGAGAATTCTATGTTCATCTATTGTATTACTATCGTTTTACTTTTTCTATTGTATTTCTATAGTATGGCTATGGTATTGCTGTGGTATTTCTACCATATATATCTAGGGTAATACTATGGTATTTCTACAGTATTTTTTTGCGTGGTGCCCACCTGGGGAAGCGGCTGGTCTGCGGGGGGTGGGTGGGGGAGGCCGTGCAGGTCTGGGGGGCCGTGTGGACTTGGAGCCCCCTGGGGATGGGGCAGGAGAACCCATGCTGTTGACCGTGTGGCCGTTGGGGACGATGACCCAGTCCTCTGTGGAGTCACTGGAGGGGGACGTGTCCCTGCTGGATCTGGGTGGTATGTTATCACTAAAAGTCAAAAGATAGAAACAAAAGTAACAGCCAGTGGCTCCTAGTCCTTTTTCAACATATACTTCTTCTTTGATGTTTTGGCTGTAATGTAAGCCAGGTAGTGCCTATTACTTTTTGCTTCCCTTAGTGACGTTTTTTTTGTGATCAACCTTTTTATTTACTTATACTACTACTACTTTTCATTTTACAATATACACATACCGGAGGATCACTTCACTGACATCAGCAATTATGACACAAAAAAAATTATTTTATGAAAGCAATATAAATATTTACATACTGTCAAGTGTTAACGTCATGTAAAAGAAAATGTCCTCCCCCCTCTCCCTTACCAAGAATGTAAATTAAGTAGGATCAAGAATTGTTAAGATATGTCCTTTGTTAAGATAATTGCAATCAGCAAGCAGTTATCAGGACTTCCCAGACTATATCGATATAGTATTGAATAAAATGCAACTGATATCGATATAGATTTTCCTTATCGGTGCCCATATCTAGTATTCACATTGGGAAGATATCCTACTTTGACTGAGTAATATTACAAAACAGTATTTTGCTGACTTAATACCTTAAGGACATTTCCAAAAATTGTCAAAAGTAGGTTTGTTCACTTGAAGAACATACAGAAGACATAAAACAATTGTTAGAAAATATTTTAGAAGTATAAAAACACAATACCTGTTGACACTATCTCCGTTCTGTCTCACCTCCCCGTTTGGAACAGCAACTGTTGAAATGTTTTTAAAAATCAAAACAAAGAATACAATTCTGAGGGGAGAAATAGATCATATTCAATCCAGGGAAACATATTAAAGGGATAGTTCACCCAAATTACATACTGATTTACTTTCCCTGTAAGCTGTCCATTGACAAAGTATGACAGCAATCCATGCATTGATCAGGCTGCTGTTTCAAATGCTAACTTTTTAGCATTTGTGGCACAAATCCAATGCAAGTCAATGGCACCTACACTACCGGTCAAAAGTTTTAGAACAACTACTCATTGAAGGATTTTTCTTTATTTTTACTATTTTCTACATTGTAGAATAATAGTGAAGATATCAAAACTATGAAATAACACATATGGAATCATGTAGTAACCCCCCAAAAAAGTGTTAAAAAAAATCGAAATATATTTTATATTTGACATTCTTCAAATACCACCCTTTGCCATGATGACAGCTTTGCACACTCCTGGCATTCTCTCAACCAGCTTCATGAGGTAGTCACCTGGAATGCATTTCAATTAACAGGTGTGCCTTGTTAAAAGTTAGATTGTGGAATTTTTTTCCTTCTTAATGCGTTTGAGTCAATCAGTTGTGTTGCGACAAGGTAGGTGGGGTATACAGAAGATATCCCTATTTGGTAAAAGACCAAGTCCATATTATGGCAAGAACAGCTCAAATAAGCAAAGAGAAACGACATTTCATCATTACTTTAAGACATGAAGGTCAGTCAACACGTAAAATGTCAAGAACTTTGAAAATTTCTTCAAGTGCAGTCGCAAAAACCATCAAGCGCTATGATGAAACTGGGTCTCATGAGGACCGCCATAGGAAACGAAGACCAGGGGAAATTTGTCCTTTCGTCTGGAGTCCAAATTGGACATTTTTGGTTCCAACCGCTGTGTCTTTGTGAGACGCGGTGTGGGTGAACGGATGATCTCCGCATGTGTATTTCCCACCGTAAAGCATGGAGGAGGAGGTGTGATGGTGCTTTGCTTGTGACACTGATTTATTTAGAATTCAAGGCACACTTAACCAGCATGGCTACCACAGCATTCTGCAGCGATACGCCATCCCATCTGGTTTGGGCTTAGTGGGACTATTATTTGTTTTTCAACAGGACAATGGCCCAACACACCTCCAGGCTGTGTAAGGGACTATTTTACCAAGGAGAGTGATGGAGTGCTGCATCAGATGACTTGGCCTCCACAATCCCCGACATCAAACAAATTGAGATGGTTTGCAGAATGAAAGAAAAGCAGCCAACAAGTGCTCAGCATATGTGGGAACTACTTCAAGACACTTGGAAAACCATTCCAGGTGAAGCTGGTTGAGAGAATGCCAAGAGTGTGCAAAGCTGTCATCAAGGCAAAGGGTGGCTATTTGAAGAATCTACAATTTTGGGGTTACTACATGATTCCATATGTGTTATTTCATAGTTTTGATGTCTTCACTACTTCTCTAAAATGTAGAAAATAGTAAAAATAAAGAAAAACCCTTGACTGAGTAGGTGTTCTAAAACTTCTGACCGGTAGTGTATATTAGCATTTATGCACGATAAACCAATATGTAATTTTGTAATTGAGGTGAACAATCCCTTTTAAATCACATGACCCTCACCATGGTCCCTCTCTGCAGAGGTGAATGTCTCTGGGTCCACCTGCATGCCGTCCAGACAGACTGACAGGTCCCCCACCACGTCAGTGTGGTCTCGGTCTGAACACAGCTGCAGGGTCTGCACCACCTCAGAGACTGACACAGGAGAGGAGAGTTGAGAGATATGGCATGCACGCCACACATACATGCACACACACACAGGCATGTAAGCACGCGCACACATACACACAGGCATGTAAGCACGTGCACGCACATGCTGGTTTGTAAACAAACTGAAGACAGTGTAAACATGGATGTGGTGGATTAGCTTGAATTCTAGCCTAGATGTATTCCCATCTCATGTGAGAAATATGACTTGTGTTCCTGAAAAAGCTATGGCTGGGATAACAAGTATGAATGGCATTTATTTACCATATTATTATCATTTTTATTCATTAGCTTACATAGGTGTGTCTGGTTCCTTTGACCTCTGACTGTAGTGCAATAATTTATGAAACGGGTGTTTGAGGGTCACATGCCGACCATGACCGAAAGGACTCACTGTATTGGCAGAGGAAGCCCATTCACCTGCTTGAGTGAAAGTCAAGAGTGGGCTAATATAAGCTGGAGTGAGGGTTGCGTCGCAAAGAATACCATACATGTATGAAATAGTGGATTAGAGAAGAAAATCTAATTTCCCCCTAACAGACCACAACACACACATACAAATATTATTCCATAACGTGTGTGCAGTCAGACAGATATAGGCCTATATGCAGGCCTTGACAAGACAAAAGTATGTTAGTATATAAAGGACTATATGTAAATATATTTTGCAAAGCCCTTGTACAGTGCCTTTGGACCCCTCGACTTTTTCACCTTACAGTCTTATTCTAATAGATATTTTTTTTAAATCCTCAGCAATCTACACACAATACCCCATAATGACAAAGAAAAAGTATTTTTTTATATAAATGTTCCTCAAAATTTAGCTCAGGTGCATCCTGTTTCCACCTGTGGTAAATTCAATTGATTGGGCATGATTTGGAAAGGCACACATCTGTCTATATAAAGTCCCACAGTTGACAGTGCATGTCAGAGCAAAAACCAAACCATGAGGTCGAAGGAATTGTCCGTAAAGCTCCGAGACAGGATTGTGTTGAGGGACAAATCTGGGGAAGGGTACCAAACAATGTCTGCAGCATTGAAGGTCCCCAAGAACATAGTGGCCATTGCTCTTAAATGGAAGAAGTTTGGAACGACCAAGACTCTTCCAAGAGCTGGCCGCCCGGCCAAACTGAGCAATCGGGGGAGAAGGGCCTTGGTCAGGGAGGTGACCAAGAACCTGATGGTCACTCTGACAGAGCTCTAGAGTTCCTCTGTGGAGATGGGAGAACCTTCCCGAATGACACCCATCTCTGCAGCACTCCACCAAATCAGGCCTTTATGGTAGAGTGACCAGACGGAAGCCACTCAGTAAAAGGCGCGACTACCCGCTTGAAGTTTGCAAAAAGGTGAAGGTTTACCTTCCAACTGGACAACGACCCTAAGCACACAGCCAAGACAACACAGGAGTGGCTTAGCGACAAGTCTCTGAATGTCCTTGAGTGGCCCAGCCAGTGCCCAGATTTGAACCCGATCAAACATCTCTGGAGAGACCTGAAAATAGCTGTGCAGCAACGCTACCCGTCCAACCTGACAGAGCTTGAGAGGATCTGCAGAGAGGAATGGGAGAAACTCCCCAAATACAGGTTTGCCAAGCTTGTAGCGTCATACCCAAGACTTGAGTCTGTAAACACTGCCAAAGGTGCTTCAACAAAGTACTGAGTAAAAGGTCTGAATACTTAAGTAAATGTGATAAAGTTGATTTTTTTAAATAAATTTGCTAAAATTTCTAAAAACCTATTTTTGCTTCGTCATTATGGGGTATTGTGTGTAGATTGATGAGGGGAAAAAACTAATTAACATTTCAGAATAAGGCTATAATGTAATAAAATGTGGAAAAAGTCAAGGGGTCTGAATACTTTCCGAAGGCACCGTATATCTTACATCCCAATGCATCACGCTTTTCCAATATCAAAGAGTCAGACAGAGATTTCAGATAATCACATTTCATACTACCTGCTCTGTGCCTTATAGGGAGAAGAGAATTAACTCACGTTTCATATCATTGGACTTTAGGGTTTCACTGATCTCCAATGTAGCCATTCCCAATAAGATGTCGGCCTTCAGCGTCTGATGACTCCATACCCGGAAAATGAGCTTACTGAAAGGTGTGAGAATTCTGTGTAGAGGGAAAAAGTATATTTAGTTAGGGTTTCAACACTGCACGTAGGCTATACAACAGTACACAAGGAAGAGACAATAGTCTTGTCACGATACCAGAATTTTGACTTCGACACCGATACCAGGTTTAGTATCACGAAACTCAATACCACGGCAAAAAAAAAAAGTCACAGAATGGCACTTGATCCAGACAGATCTTTTGAGATTAATATCATTACATTTGACATTCGAATGTATGCACTAATGAATAAAATCATACAAATCGATGTGAGTTTTTTCTTTTACCTATCCAACTACAAAAACAACAATGGTAGTCATTTATTTTAATGGTAAATCTCTATTGATAAACTGGGTAAATCAAGATGTAGCCTAAGCCTATTCACAATACAGGTGAATGCATACTCAATAGGTGTGTGTGCATGCATTGAGTTATTGAGCTTGTTTTGGCTGATATCATGAGACTACAGAAAAAAAATCTATACAAAAAAAAGGAAGTGTACCTTTTATTTGTTAGGGCTGTCCCCGACTAAAAAAAATCTTGGGTCGACTGAAAGTCGTCTGTTCTTTCAACCAATCGATTGGTAAACATTTTTAAAAGTGCATTTTTCCATATATAGACACACCCTATGTGTTTTAATTAAATCAACTATATGCATTGAGCTTGCCTGACGCTTTAACCTTACAGTTTGATGAAATAAGACAAATGCCTCAAGAGGGCACCAGAGAACGATGACCTGAAGAAAAAAAAGAAGAAAAAAACCTAGCCCAACTATTCTCCTCCCGCTCCTGCTGGTTTTTGTAGATTCTGCCATGACTCTCCTGAAGTTGCCGGTAATAGGCTACACGAGGAGTCTGCAACCTTTCCCATATGGAATGCCAATTTATCTTACCATTTCTACCGATCTGCGTGCCAGTTATGGTTTTCAAACATACATTTTCGTGAAATAGTTTCATTTAGATAAAGTCTTCATATCTTAAAATTGATGTTATGTGGTTAATCAATCCAAATGAAAATAATAAACCTAAAAAGTAACTTCTATTGCCATTGCCAACTACGTAAAAATAGCCTACATAAAGACAAATAAAAACATTGCAGCCTGCAGGTAGAAAATACTCTGATAAAAATAAAATATCCTATAAAATCACATTGGCTACACATTGCCAGTCTACAACAAACTTGAAACATTGTATCAACTATTAACTTGTGTCTGGCCCGAAACTAGTACTAACGAACTTGCAACATTGTATAAAAATAAATTGTGAGCTCGGGACAGAAACAACTGCAGGCTATTTGCGCAAGAGATAAGAAGCAGTGCTTGACTTGGGCAGATGTACCAGCACCTCACATTTTCTACTGCTTGAGCTCCTCTTATAGAATATTAGCTCAAAAGCATTGTGGAGCTCCTGCACCTAAATATAAAACCGTACCAGCACCCAAAATGAGTACCAGAACCTATTTCAATCTAAGTCAAGCACTGATAAGAAGTAATCAGGTAGAACTATTTTATGACGTTTCAACTGGATCAGAGCATGACATTTTTCCCTTTCACGCTGAGTAGTTATCGAAAGGGAGAGAACTGGAAAGATATTTCAAACACATTAAGGAACTATTGTAATTCTCAATGGGATGTAAAAACAGACTTTGTTTGCTTGCTGTTTTGAGGTGAATAAAACATTATTTTGAGAAGCTCCACAGGTCATTAGTGGTGATGCGTTAACTTCTTTGGGATAGGGGGCGGTATTTTGACGTCCGGATGAAAAGCGTGCCCAAACTAAACTGCCTGCTACTCAGGCCCAGAAGCTAGGATATGCATATAATTGGTAGATTTGGATAGAAAACACAAAAGTTTCTAAAACTTAAAATAATGTCTGTGAGTATAACAGAACTGAAATGGCAGGCGAAACCCTGAGGACAAACCATCCCCCCCCAAAAAAATAATCAGCATATCACTGATTTCAATGGCTGGCACTTGTATAATAGGGTGAAATCGTCCCCGGTTGCAGTTCCTAGGGCGTCCACTAGATGTCAACATTCTTTAGAAAGAGATTCAGGCTGGTTTTAGAAAAACTACAACTTCTCCCTCATTTTTCCAAAGTGGCTCCCATTTTGGCTGTAGTGTTTAAGAGTTTCCAAGGGCATGGCCAAGAAAGCGCATTCTTTTTGTTTATCTCCCGTAAAGACAATAACGATTCTCCGTCTTAAATTTTATCGTTCATTTGCGTATTAGGGTACCTAAGTTTTGATTATAAACGTTGATTGACTTGTTTAGATAAGTTTATTGGTAACGTTTGGGATTAATTTTGTATGCATTTTGAAGGAGGGAAACCGAGTGAATTATTGACTGAAGCGCGCCAGCTAAACTGAGTTTTTATGGATATAAAGAAAGACTTTATCAAACAAAAGGACCATATGTAACGTAACTGGGACCTTTTGGAGTGCCAACAGAAGAAGATCTTCAAAGGTAAGGCATATATTATATTGCTATTTCTGACTTTCGTGTCGCAACTCCCTTGTTGAAAATAATTTTTTATGCATTTGTGTGCTGGGCGCTGTCCTCAGATAAGCCAATCAGAAATACTATCAGATCTCCAATTGGCCACATTTATATGCCTACATTTCTGAGCAGGCTAGGTGGCCTATAGGCCTACTTCTATGTGTGTGCGTCCTTAGTCAACATTGACAGGAGCGCTCCAAACAAAAAAGACAATGACTGAAATGACAAAGTCAATTCTCACAAGTGTAGCATAGATTATGCGCTGCGCAAACAATGTGTCCACTCCAACAATGGTAACAGTAAGACTGGAATAATAATATTTATTGCATTAACAGCAATTACATAACCAATGCAATTAGGAATTAACAGAAATGTACTACTAGTGATATACAATGCATTCGGAAAGTATTCAGACACCTTGACTTTTTCCACATTTTGTTACGTTACAGCATTATTCAAACATATATTCAAATGTTTTTTTCCCCCCTTATCAATCTACACACAATACCCCATAATGACAAAACAAAAACATTTTTTTTGAAATGTTTAAAAATGTATCACAAATAAAAAAAAAACTGAAATATAACATTTACATAAGTATTCCGACCCTTTACTCAGTACCTTGTTGAAGCACCTTCAGCAGTGATTACAGCCTCGAGTCTTCTTGGAGATGACGCTATAAGTTTGGCACACCTGTATTTGGGGAGTTTCTCCCATTTTCTCAAGCTCTGTCAGGTTGGATGGGGAACGTTGCCCCACAGCTATTTTCAGGTCTCTCCAGAGATGTTTGATCGGGTTCAAGTCCGGGTTCTGGCTGGGCCACTCAAGGACATTGAGACTTATCCCAAAGCCACGCCTGTGTTGTCTTGGCTGTGTGCTTTGGGTCTTTGTCCTGTAGGAAGGTGAACCTTCGCCCCAGTCTGAGGTCCTGAGCGCTGTGGCGCAGGTTTTCATCAAGGATCTGGCAGAATCATCCCCACAGCATGATGCTGACATCACGCTTCTGCCACCATGCTTCACCATGGGGATGATGCCAGGTTTCCTCCAGACGTGACGCTTGGCATTCAGGCGAAAGAGTTCAATCTTGGTTTCATCAGAAAAGAGAATCTTGTTTTTAGGTGCATTTTGGCAAACTCCAAGCGGGCTGTCATGTGCCTTTTACTGAGGAGTGGCTTCCGTCTGGCCACGCTACCATACAGGCTTGATTTGTGGAGTGCTGCAGAGATTTGTCTTTCTGGAAGGTTCTCCAATCTCCACGGAGGAACTCTGGAGGTATGTCAGAGTGACCATCGGGTTCATGGTCACCTCCCTGACCTTGCTTCAAATCCTATTATAACAATTGGATGACTTTGGGTGTTCCAGTAAGCAACAATGTTGCCTTCATTAGCCCAATTTATTCCAATATTTCTGTCATTCAGTGATATTTATTCCCATATTAATTCGTTATGGATCCATCCAGATGTGGTTAGAAAACAATGCATTTGGTGGACTCGGTAAGATGGACTCAATGATGGTTGAAGATGATCACCCGGCAAAGGCAATCAACATGGCTCAAATCATAGAAGATAGTCGAAGACATTTTACATATTTATTTTTCTCTTTTCTCCCCAGAACAGTAACCATGTGTGTTCTCTTGTATTGTTCAGTAGTTTCGACGCAATGATTTGTCTGACAAACAAAGAACTTTGTGTGTAGCAGGCCCAGGCATGGATCAAACCTGGCAAGACATTCAATGACATCAAGAGATATGCTGGACCCTGTCAGAGAGGTGTTTTTGGGACCACATCGTGTCTATTGTCCTGCTAATAGCCCTTGTGAAAAACAAGTGTCTGAAAACACGTTTTCAAAATGCCTCCAGGCCGACAGAGAAGTTTCTTACTTTTTCCCCCTTCCACTTGCCTCTTCCATGTATTCCCATAGTAATTCATTATGGATCCATTAATATATTTAAAGTCCCTAAACTTGACAAGAGTCTATTTTCCTGCTGATAGTTTAAATAAATGTCTGCATTTTGAAATTATAATTTTATTAATGAAAGCATAAAGATGTTGATGATATGCCATAGAATCGGTACATCAAAAATCTCTTCCCAACTATTTTGCAATCTATATGGCACATCTGCCAATTTTTTGGTCCTCTTCTCCAAATGCAGACAATGACCCAAAACACATTGCCGCCCAGGTTTGCATTGCAAATGAGGGTATAAACTGGGTCAAGACACCAGCAGAGTAAGTAGACCTTTACGAAGTAAAATGAAGGTGAAATAAAAATAAATAAAACACATAACACTTTTAACAGCACATTATTCAACATTAGTGAGACTCATGTCGCCTACGGTAGACCTACAGTATAACAACAAAGAAATTCTCATCTCTATATGTAGGTCTCCTAATTTAAACCCAATCAAATTTGTTTGGCATCAACTGAAAACATTAATCCTTAACTCTGCCAAGCCTACAAGGAAAGAAAAACTGGTGAAGGCCATCAAGACGTCTTGGCTTGAGAAAATGACGATACAACAATGCAACAAATACATTGATCATCTCAGCAAGGTTTTACCCGTGGTCGTGGAGCTGGGGGAAGTGCAACTAAAATGTAGTTGAAATAAACATTGAATACATTGCAAGTTGGGGGGGGGGGGGGGGGGGGATCACAACTACAGTAGCCGGGCTATTAAATTCCCATTTTGTAAATGAAATCACACAAAAAAAAAGAGGTGGAGTTCCAGAGCTCAAAGGTGACTCTCCGTGACTCTCCTGGCTCTGGACCAATGCATCAGATGATTCATTTTACAATCACGGCTAAAGCGATTTAATTAAAAGGTTTCCATTAGGAAAATATGGCTCTGTACAACGAGACAGGTTGAGAGTACTGTAGGCCTAAGCTACTAGGTGACTGCAAATGAAGAGCAAAATAATCCTTATATTCCCAAATAAAAATCTGATTGATTTATCAAGACCAGTCCCCATGCTATGTCATTCAATAATAATAATAGTTGGATAACAGATCGGAACTCATTAAGCGGCGGCTTCTATCTTTAATATAATCATTAGTTCAGAAGATTAAACCCATAGGTTTTTGGCCTGCAGTAGGTTATAATAAACGGAAAATTGCGTGTCAATTAATAAACCATGTGCTATGGAATCGGTACATCGAAAATCTCTTCCCAACTAGTTTGCAATCTATATGGCACAGCTGTACATTTTTTGGTCCTTAAATGAAACTGGTGTCATGACGTTGGCCTGTTGGTGAGGTTTATGACCCCCATAAATACCTTTCCCCCTTTCCTCTCTCTCTCTACCCTACAGAGTGACTCTTGGAAAGCACTTTGTTAACATAGAGAGTCGGGTAACATCAAAAGGGTGGTGAACAGAACCAAATTTCGGTAATCCAACCAGTTGAAAATATGCGTTGGTACTTAAAGAATATGATATCAGATCAGTTGTCATCTGAGACATTATTATTGATGATAGGATGACATGAACTGTATCTTGGAAAGTCTACACATTATAGTTATCAGATTCACATGGAATTGTTGTGCAATTTAAATGTTTAAATATGAAACTATTTGTGAACAGATGAAATGTAATTTTAGCTTCTAAATGAGAGAATTGGTTTTCATAAGTGAACTAGGCTCAACTCAGTGGCCCCGCCCATGTGAACCGACATTGGTTGTGAACTATGAAACATGCCCTTCTATCCCTACTACATCAGCCCTTTACAAAAATGTTTGTAAACAGCTCATACATTAAAAGGGCTAATATCAAACTACAGAACTAAGCCAACTTCAGCGTGAGCTCAAAGTATGGCAACTTAGTATGAACTTTGAACTATTATTCACTAAAGAAGTGATACCACCTAGCCGTTGAGTTAGCAGCAGCAGCTGTAAACGTGGGCTAGGAAAGGACGGACAAAGTATCTGCTCTACCACACGACGACGGCACTACAGCGTATCCGTTCTGCCACAAGACATATTCTTCAAAGGACAAGGGAGATCTCTGTTGGGCAACATGGCCTTCCATCTACGACCAACCTATTGAAGCATAGCTCCGAGTAAATATTTCTTGCATTTTCCTTTTCCAAATGGGCGGTTATTTACAATGCATAAGATTCTGTATTTACGATAGCATAGCCTTACAAGGTCCGATCAGAGACCAAATTATTTGTTCCTCAGTCTTCCCGCGCTTTCATTCGAACCCCAACCCCCTTTCTTTGTGTAACCAGCCGTCAAATTTGTTCAGTCCGCTAGGGACGTTTTCTTTTATGACAATTAGTAATCAATGTATGACCCATCCTGTGTATATGTAATTCTGTGTGATTGTTTAGGTATTAGTAAATAAATAAATCAAATTTTGTATTGCTGATTCAACTTGTTAGCCAGGGTTCGTGAAGATAATCAAGAGTTTACGATGTTCAGATGAGACTGAATAAGGTGACGATTAATAATTGACTGCTATTGATGTAAAAGATTACCAGGTCTTTAAGAGTTTATTCGGAAGATAACAGCTCTATAAACATTCTTTAGTGGTGCCGACTTTATAGTTAATTACATTTACATGATAGTTTAATCAGGTAATATTAATTACAGAGAAATTATTTTATTACAATAGCATGACATATCACTTAATCCAGCATAGCAAAGACACGACACTGGTATATATTTTTATTTGTCACAATTTTCTTTAAACTATTTTGGTTTTTAATGCAGGGCCGACAGACAAGTTCCTTCATTTTTTGCAATCAACTTTCCATGTCTTGTTTAAAAAGATAACGATATTTTGATTAGCGTTTTAACTCCCCCTTGTGATAGTGTGGTGCAATGACAGAATATGCTAAATGAATATACATGCAAATAATTATTGCTGTAGTTACACTGTCAGTGACTGCTTCCATTTGGGGTTGTGTGTGTTGTTGCATTTCTCGGTCTTCTTCGACTGACCGTCCACAGCCACCTCCACGTACGGACTGGGGCCAAACCAGTTCTTTTTGTTCTCCTTCAGTTTGGCCGACAGCACTGTGTGCAAAAAAGGACATAAAACACACAAATAGCATGGTAAGCAAAAGTGTAGTAAATCTCTTATCAGTCACTTAAGTGAGATATAGAAATAAACCTCAGAATGGAAATGCGAGAACTACATTCACTTAGGCCTAACCAATATCCTTGTTTTGGGGTCTGTTAATATCCTACCATGTTACTTATATTTTTGGAACACTGAAAAGCAAAGTTCCCTCAAAATAAAGTTATTCTATACACTATAAGTACTTGATCAGAGCTTGTGCCATCAGCTAGGCCTATAGAGAATAAGCACTGCCCAGTCCAATTCAAAAGGTGTCTTCTGCCTCCTCGGGTGTCAGTGGCTGATTCTTATTTCCATTCTATCCACAAAACAATATTAAATGCCTACTAAAAAAATTAAAACATACCATCACTTTACTATTAGCTACTCAGGGCTATAAGTTAGGGTGTAACAAAAGGTCAAAACTCACCAGTAACTTGTAGTTGGGCCTTCATGGTTCAGCCATTAACACCGAAGCCCGCTTCGGTTACGACAGGCTCTGCAGAGAAAGCAAACGTGACATCAAATGTAAACATTAGGAAACAAGACACTCGTCTATATTACAGGTGTCCTCGTTTACACAAGGGATTATCCCACTGCAGTCAATGGAACGTTTAAATATACTACTATACTTAGGCCTATAACAAACCTATGGAGACAAACTAAACAAGGCAATGAATGCTAACATTGAGCATTTTGTTGTACAGAGAGTAAGAAGTAGCCAAAAAGCCTACCTTTGCATACTAATAGGCTAGGCAATCCCAACTACCATAGAGCCGTGACATTGGTGGTCACAGCTACATCAGAAGGATAGGAAAAGTTAAATCCCTCCTGGATTACCAGATTACGGAAACTAGTACATCATGAGTCACCGATAGTTTTAGGCCCCGATTGGTGTCCTCAGATAGCCGTTTGGCCTAGCGGCTCAGGTGACATTTGGGTTTATAGATTATGTAGGTTTAGACCTACAGTGCAGTCTGAAAGTATTCAGACCCCTTCCCTTTTCCACATTTTGTTACGTTACAGCCTTATTCTAAAATGGATTAAATCATTTTTTCCCCCCTCATCAATCTACACACCATACCCCCATAATGACAAAGCAAAAACAGGTTGACATTTTTGCAAATATATATATAAAAAAATATTTAAAAAAAACTGAAATATGACATTTACATAAGGATTCAGACCCTTTACTCAGTACGATGTTGAAGCATCTTTGGCAGCGATTACTGCCTTGAGTCTTCTTGGATATGACACTACAAGCTTGGCACATCCTCTCAAGCGCTGTCTGGTTGGATGGGGAGCACCGCTGTACAGCTATTTTCAGGTTTCTCCAGAGATGTTCGATTGGGTTCAAGTTCAGGCTCTGGCTGGGCCACTCAAGGACATTCAAAGACTTGTTCCAAAGCCACTACTGTATTGTCTTGGCTGTGTGCTTTGGGTTGTTTTGTTGGAAGGTGAATCTTCACCCCCTGTCTGAGATCCTGAGTGCTCTGGAGCAGGTTTTCTTCAAGGATCTCTCTGTACTTTGTTCCTTTCATCTTTCCTTCAATCCTGAATAGTCTCCCAGTCCCTGCCGCTGACAAACATCCTCACAGCATGATGCTGCCACCACCATGCTACACTGTAGGGATGGTGCCATATTTGCAAAAATACCTAAAACCTGTTTTTGCATCGTCATTATGGGGTATTGTTCGTAGATTGATGAAGGACATTTTTTTTATCTAATCCATTTTAGAATAAGGCTGTAACGTATTAACTTATTGATTGTCGCCTGTCTCAGCAGACTAATCCATTGCGGAGGCCGCGGGGATGGCACACCAGTAGCACATTAATTCCCAGAATGATGTTTGTTCGGTTACCATAATTTCTGTTAATGCATTCAATATATTATTACAGTCTTTTACTCTTCTCATTGTCAGAGTGGACGCATTGTTTGCAGAGCGCACAACCTAGGCTACACTTGTGAGAAACAAGTTTATTTCATTCCATTTAGGCAATGAGTTGTCAATTGATTGTCTTTTGTTTGAAACGCTCCTGTAAATGTTGAGTAAGGACGCGCACCTGATTATGCATATATAAGTAGGCTTGGGCTACCTGGCCTGCGTGCAAATGTAGGCTTATAAAATGTGCTCATCTGGGGATCTGATAGTATTTCTGATTCTCTTAACTCACCACCACTAATGAGCTGTGGAGCTTCTCAAAGTAATTTTTTCTCCACCTCAAATAGCAAGTAAATTAAGTCTGTTTTTACATCCATTGAGAATTACAATAGTTCTTCAATGTAGCCTATTTGAACAATATTTCCAGCTGTCTCTTTCGAAAACCACTCTGCAAAAAGAAAAAACATGTACATTTGAAAATCATAACATTTCTACCGATCTGCATGTCAGTTATTATAAATTGGCACTCCAAATGGGGGAAAAAAAGGTTGCCGACCACTGGTGTAGCCTATTACCGGCAACTTCGGGACCGTAATGGCAGAATTTGTGAAGGCCAGCAGCAGCGGGATGTGGTGGTTCGGGAACAGGTTATCTTGATTTCTGTCTCCCTTGAGTCATTTGTGTGTCTTAATTATTGAATCACTGTGCTTAACCTTTTCACGCATGAGTTCCAAATATCTCTAACGGTCATCCAAACATTGTTTTTTTTTATGTGCGCGATGTCAGAATGGACTCACTCACTGTTCCAAAATGTGATTGTTATGCAACAGGACAGTTAGCCTATATATAAATAGCTTGAGGGCAGTGCGGGTTGTTTCAACTTTTCAATTTCAAGTTTCAATGAAGGTGTGTTGCCCCTACTCATTAATTCGCATAATTAGCCCATTTCACTGGACAAATTATGTTTGAGGCTTTATTGAGCATGACAAACTCTTCAGCGAGAGTTCAAGCACTTCCCCAGTGTTTCCCCAGATGAAGTATGAAGACATTTGTGCATCTCTAGTCAGAACAGGTCTTGCACAAACCTTTCCCCCTGGCACATTTTCTGGCTGGTGTCTGCATTGCCTTCATGGTTGTTTTCCTTACAAATAATAACTTAGGACATGTGTGCGTTCCTATCAAAGTAAGGGCCTTATCTTCTGTGCATCGTGTTGTCGTTTCCACTGTAGCATTCCGTATGCATGTACAGTACCAGTCAAGTTTGGACACCTACTCATTCAAGGGTTTTTCTTTATTTTTACTATTTTCTACACTTTAGAATAATAGTTCAGACATCAAAGCTATGAAATGATACAAATGGAATCATGTCGTAACCAAAAGTGTTAAACAAATCAAAATATTATATTTATATTTGAGATTCTTCAAAGTAGCCACCCTTTGCCTTGATGACAGCTTTGCACACTCTTGACACTCTCAATCAGCTTCATGAGGTAGTCACCTGGAATGCATTTCAATTAACAGATGTGCCTTGTTAAAAGTTAATTTGTGGAATTTATTTTCTTCTTAATGGCTTCGAGCCAATCAGATGTGTTGTGACAAGGTAGGGGTGGTATACAGAAGATGGTCTTTTACAAAATAGGGCTGTCAATATTACGAAGAACAGCTCAAAAAAGCAAAGAGAAACGACAGTCCATCAATACTAAGACATGAAGGTCAGTCAATCCAGACAATTTCAAGAACTTCAAGTGCAGTCACAAATTGTAATGACTTGCCTCGTTAAACAAATAAAATACAGAACATCAAGCGCTATGATGAAACTGGCTCTCATGAGGACAGCCACAGGAAAGGAAGACCCAGAGTTACCTCTCTGCTGCAGAGGACAAGTTCATTAGAGTTACCCGCCTCAGAAATTGCAGCCCCAAAAAATGCTTCAGAGTTCAAGTAACAGACACATCTCAACATCAACGGTTCAGAGGAGACTGCGTGAATCAGGTCTTCATGGTCGAATTGCTGCAAAGAAACCACTACTAAAGGACAACAATAAGAAGAGACTTGCTTGGGCCAAGAAACACAAGCACTGGACATTAGACCGGTAGAAATCTGTACTTTGGTCTGATGAATCCAAATTTTAGATTTTTGGTTCCAACCGCTGTGTCTTTGTGAGACGCAGAGTAGGTGAACGGATGCTCTCTGCATGTGTGGTTCTCACCGTGAAGCATGGAGGAGGTGGTGTGATGGTGCTTTGCTGGTGACGCCGTCTGTGAATTATTAGAATTCAAGGCACACTTAACCAGCATGGTTATGATAGCATTCTGCAGCGATACTCCATCCCATCTGGTTTGGGCTTAGTTGGACTATAATTTGTTTTTCAACAGAACAATGACCCAACACACCTCCAGGCTGTGGAAAGGCTATCTGACCAAGAAGGAGAGTGCTGGAGTGCTGCATCAGATGACCTGGCCTCCACAATCACCTGACCTCAACCAAATTGAGATGGTTTGGGATGAGTTGGACCACAGAGTGAAGGAAAAGCAGTCAACAAGTGCTAAGCATATGTGGGAACTCCAAGACTGTTGGAAAAGCATTCCAGGTGAGGCTGGTTGAGAGAATGCCAAGAGTGTGTAAAGCTGTCATCAAGGCAAAGGGTGGCTATTTGAAGAATCTAAAATATATTTTGACTTGTTTAACACTTTTGGTTACTTCATGATTCCATGTGTTATTTCATAGTTTTGATGTCTTCACTGTTACCCTACAATAATAGATTAATAGGGTAAACTTCATTATATTTGCTGACATCCTACAGTCAAATGTTGGCACCAGTAGAGTAGCCATTTAGCTATATGAACCACATACCTCTACAAGCACACCTTCTCCAATGTTGGTTACAAGGCAGTACTTAAATTAGGTAAGATAATATCATGTTACCATTGGCATAATAAAATGAAAGTTAAAGTGATTTCACCTCTTCCCCTTAATAATGAATCAAAGTGTTTGGCACTGGAGGGGAACAGTAACTTTCTGATCAAACATTATCAATGTAACAGCAGACATTTTGCATACCTTTGGTCATCATAATTTGATCTGGTTTTCTTCAAATATCCTCCAACTTCATGAAAAACATGATTTCGACTGTCCATGACCTTTAAAGCCTGCTTTAAAAGCCCCAATAGCTTTGAGCAGTCCTGAGACTGTCAGGAATGGAGCGCCAAAGGCACGGTGCTTGGGAGGAAGAGGCACAGAACCCCATTGTGCAGAGCCAGGTCCTATGGGTATGGAGCAGTTTGGCATGGCCTGAACGTAGTGTGCGTGGAGGTTTATAGGGTGAGAGTAGATCTGACAGGTAGGCAGGTCCGGTGCCATTTAAGGCTTTGTAGACGACGAAGTGAATTTGAAAGGCAATTCATTGAGGGACAGCCAATGGAGGCCAGCATGGATGGGGGAGATGGGGGTAGACTTTTTTGTTTTCCTTGCAGCATTGTTTTGGATGAGCTGTAATTTATTAATTGAATTTGCAGGCAGGCCCCCAAGTACTGCGTTCACATAATCAATTCTAGAGAAAGTTCCCCTCGCCTCATTTCTTTAGTTACTGTAACCTGGCTCTCACTTTTCTGTCTGGGTTGAAGGCAAACATTGACTCGTCCCTTGGTTTCCTAACTTCCACAGGCTAGTGACATTAAGTACGTCAAGCTCAGAAGTTGCCACAAAACCCTCCTCCATAAATAAAGGTTAAATGAAAAAAATACAAACATTAAAATATATATATCACTACAAAACGCAAATCCGATCTTACATAATTAACTAGCTACTTCTGGTAGAAAGACAAACGCTTAGTAACTAACGTTATTAGTATTGCTAGCTGTTTGTGTGTGGGGGGATATACAGCTAAATTAGTTAACTAACTAATCCACGTTTTAGTGTTAGCAAAATACAACCATGTAGACCTAACCACGTTAGATAACTAAAGTAGCTGCTGTATGTTTGCTAGCTAAATTAGCTGCCCTGTAGATACTATTTGAATAATTTCTGATTCCACAGAGTAACGATACAACAATGTATAGCCTACTGCTACATGGAATAGGAGCGATAAAATAGGAAAATGTCAAACGAAAAGCAAAGCGGAGATTACAATAACAAGCCCTGGTTGTTACCAGCTCTGTCTGGTTGAAAGCAGGCCAAAAAAAGCTAGCTAGTTACTAACAGCTAACAACAACAACTCTGGTAGTTAGCTAGTGAGCTATCGTTACATATTAGTTTCACAACATATAGAAGAACAAACACTAGATTATAGTTAGCTATCTTAATTATTAACTAGCTACTTAGTCAGTAGCATGTGTCGTGAAGTTTTGCACAGGTTTGCTAGCTTAGAATTTTGCTGTCACACAGGTGAGATAGCTAGCTAACGTTAGCTAGCTAGCCTAGGCTAACTAGCTAGCTACGGATATCTTTGAAAATGTACAATTCTTCCATAAAAACGATTGGATTATGTCTTACCCGTGACGGTTGGTAGCAAATTTTTCTGTAATGTCCCCTCACGCCCACCAAGGCATATGTGGACGGTAAACGATTTCTCAGAAAAACTAGAAAGATGTCTGACAGGTACCGCTCACAGCCCTTGGCACGGTTACCACAAGCCCATTCACTTCTTCGTATATGGTATTACCGCGGTTAGCAAACAAACACTAGAGGTGCATGCCACCACCTACTGTACTGGAGTGTGTAGTCAATCACAGTTTAAAGACAGACAAAATAATAAACAAACACAACCTGATTTCCGCCTACATAGACATACCCAAAATACTGTAATTCTTTATAATGAAAACCTTGTAATGCTTATACTACCAGAAATATTACAATCTCATAGTTATGTTATCTATGTTTTCAAACATAGTTATACATTGCTGAGGTGTAGTCATTTTTAGGACACAAGGTCAAGTACACAGTACAAATATGATTAAAATGTAAAAATATAAAAGATCATATAATTTTTCCTATTCAACAAAAGTGGGGGAATAGGGCTTTAAATGATTGAAATGCTTTCTAAATATAGTAACAATCAAATTATATATACGACTTAATCTAATATCTCACATTTCTTATAACTTTCAAATAAATATCATACTTAGTTACAGTACAAAATTGTAACTGATGACAGAGCATTTTCTGCCCAGTGTTCTCCGCCATTCAAATGTCTGCTGACTCATTACAACTTCAGCTCTAAGGACAAGTTGATTTTGTCTCTGTGACCAAGAGAAAGTGATCTTGTTTCAATACTACAAATTGATTTTGTATTTTTTCATGTTGAAAGCTCTAAATCCATCTGAGAATATTACAGCGAGATGAGACTGCGTTTGCTGCCATTGCTAGTCTCCCGTCCCATATCTTATATTTTAAGCAGAGCTGCCATGTTCACAAACAGGGGTATTCGATCCTTTGTCTGGATAGGCCAGAAAATGTGAGGTGTCGTTCCTTATGCAAATTGGGTGTCAGATTTTACATACAGCTACAACCGGACGTGACTTTTCGTAGCAGATTAGAAGAGCCTTTTAGCAGACCCTAACCCTTTACCTAACCTTAACCTCATTCACCTAACCTGCTACATTCATTCTACTAACCTGCTGTGTAAATTCTCATAATCTGCTCCGAAATAGTCACTTCCGGTAGTAGCTTTATTCTGCATCTCAGATGAGAGTAGAGAATGGCATGCGAAGCAGGACAACCAGAGCTGTCACGGAGTTCACATCAGTTGATGTTGTTCTGTTCACAGAGCACTCTGTTCACAAAAATGTGCTGTAGACATTATGGTGAAATGCTTACTTTCGAGCCCATTCCCCAAAATGCAGAGTTAAAAAGTAAGACAAATATTTGCTAAATAAAAAAGGAAATAGTAACACAATAAAAAACAAAAATGAGGCTATATACAAGGAGTACCAGTACCGAGTCAATATGCAGGGGTCCAAGGTAGTTGAGGTAGATGAGGTCCTTGAGGCAGAACTGAGTGATTTCCACTACATGGGCCAGTTGCAAAGTCAAAATTGTATATAGCCTGTTGAAAGCATTTATGAAAATAAATTGCTTTTTAGTCTTAATATAACATTAGGGTTAGGCAGTGTGGTTAAAGTTAAGGTTACATTTAAAATCAGATTTTATAACTTTGTGGCTGTGCCAGCTACTAACCTGCGCCTTTTAATGGGAAAGTAATCTAAAAGTAATCAGATAACGTTACTGAGTTTGGGTAATCCAAAAGTTACGTTACAGATTGCAATTTTGGACAGGTAACTACTAAATGTAACGGGTTACATTTAGAAAGTAACCTACCCAACCCTGTGTGCTTCGAACACCTGTGTGTAAGCGTAACTGGGGAGGAAGTTGAGTTCGTCGGTTGGAGGCACACAGCATATGGGTGTGTGCAAAACTGCTACAGCGAGTGAATATTTTTTACTTAAAAAATTCATTATAGCCAATAGGAAAGACAAGGGCCATATGTTTCGAAAATTGTTTTGCATGCGATGATTACTGACGTTTCTAAACGTTAAAACACAGCATCGGGACTGTGTTTTTATTATTATTATTTTTTATTTCACCTTTATTTAACCAGGTAGGCCAGTTGAGAACAAGTTCTCATTTACAACTGCAACCTGGCCAAGATAAAGCAAAGCAGTGCGACAAAAACAACACAGAGTTACACATGGGATAAGCAAACGTACAGTCAATAACACAATAGAAAAATCTATGTACAGTGTGTGCAAACGTAGTAAGATTAGGGAGGTAAGGCAATAAATAGGCCATAGTGGAGAAATAATTACAATTTAGCATTAACACCGAAGTAATAGATGTGCAGATGATGATGTGCAAGTAGAGATACTGGGGTGCAAAAGAGCAAAAAAATAAATAACAATATGGGGATGAGGTAGTTGGGTGTGCTATTTACAGATTGGCTGTGTAGAGGTACAGTGATCTGTGAGCTGCTCTGACAGCTGATGCTTAAAGTTAGTGAGGGAAAAATAAGTCTCCAGCTTCAGTGATTTTTGCAATTCTTTCCAGTCATTGGCAGCAGAGAACTGGAAGGAAAGGCGGCCAAAGGAGGTTTTCGCTTTGGGGATGACCAGTGAGATATACCTGCTGGAGTGCGTGCTACGGGTGGGTGTTGCTATGGTGACCAGTGAGCTGAGATAAGGCGGGGACTTTACCTAGCAAAGACTTATAGATGACCCTGGAGTCAGTGGGTTTGGCGGCGAATATGTAGCGAGGGCCAGCCAACGAGAGCATACAGGTAGCAGTGGTGGGTAGTATATGGGGCTTTGGTGACAAAACGGATGGCACTGTGATAGACTACATTCAATTTGCTGAGTAGAGTGTTGGAGGCTATTTTATAAATGACCTCGCCAAAGTCAAGGATTGGTAAGATAGTCAGTTTTACGAGGGTATGTTTGGCAGCACGAGTGAAGGAGGCTTTGTTGCGAAATAGGAAGCCGATTCTAGATTTCATTTTGGATTGGAGATGCTTAATGTGAGTCTGGAAGGAGAGTTTACAGTCTAACCAGACACCTAGGTACTTGTAGTTGTCCACACATTCTAAGTCAGAACCGTCCAGAGTAGTGATGCTAGGCGTGCGGGTGCAGGCAGCAATCGGTTGAAGAGCATGCACTTAGTTTTACTAACGTTTAAAAGCAGTTGGAGGCCACGGAAGGAGTGTTGTACGGCGTTGAAGCTCGTTTGGAGGTTTGTTAACAGTGTCCAAAGAAGGTCCAGATCTATACAGAATGATGTTGTCTGCGTAGAGGTGGATCAGAGAATCACCAGCAGCAAGAGCGACATCATTGACACATACAGAGAAAAGAGTCGGCCCGAGAATTGAACCCTGTGGCACCCCCATAGAGACTGCCAGAGGTCCGGACAACATGCCCTCCGATTTGACACACTGAACTATCTGAGAAGTAGTTGGTGAACCAGGTGAGGCAGTCATTTGAGAAACCAAAGCTATTGAGTCTGCTGATAAGAATGCGGTGATTGACAGAGTCGAAAGCCTTGGCCAGGTCAATGAAAAAGGCTGCACAGTACTGTTTTTTATCGATGGCGGTTATGATATCGTTTAGGACCTTGAGCGTGGCTGAGGTGCACCCATGACCAGCTCGGAAACCAGATTTCATAGTGGAGAAGGTACGATGGGATTCGAAATGGTCTGTGATCTGTTTGTTAACTTGTCTTTCGAAGACAAGTTATTTCAACAATTTAAGTGGATAATTTTAGAAAGAGAGGCTCCAGATTGTCTAGCCCGGCTGATTTGTAGGGATCCAGATTTTGCAGCTCTTTCAGAACATCAGCTATCTGGATTTGGGTGAAGGAGAAGCAGGGGGGGGATTGGGCATGTTGCTGCGGGGGGTGCAGAGCTGTTGGTCGGGGTAGGGGTAGCCAGGTGGAAAGCATGGCCAGCCGTAGAAAAATGCTTATTGAAATGATCGATTATCGTAGATTTATCAGGGGTGACAGTGTTTCCTATCCTCAGTGCAGTGGGCAGCTGGGAGGAGGTGCTCTTATTCTCCATGGACTTTACAGTGTCCCAAAACTTTTTGGAATAATGCTACAGGATGCAAATTTCTGTTTGAAAAAGCTAGCCTCAGCTTTCCTAACTGACTGTGTATATTGGTTCCTGACTTCCCAGAAAAGTTGCATATCGCGGGGGCTATTCGATGCTAATGCAATATGCCACATGATGTTTTTGTGCTGATCAAGGGCAGTCAAGTCTAGGGTGAACCAAAGGCTATATCTGTTCTTAATTCAACATTTTTTGAATGGGGCATGCTTATTTATTAAGATGGTGAGGAAGCACTTTAAAGAGGCAGGCATCCTCTACTGACGGGATGAGGTTAATATCCTTCCAGGATACCCGGGCCAGGTTGATTAAAAAAAGCCAGCTCGCTGAAGTGTTTTAGGGAGCGTTTGACAGTGATGAGGGGTGGTTGTTTGACCGCGGACCCATTACAGACGCAGGCAATGAGGCATTGATCGCTGAGATCCTGGTTGAAGACAGCAGAAGTGTATTTAAAGGGCAAATTGGTCAGGATGATATCTATGAGGGTGCCCATGATTTAGGGTTGTACCTGGTAGGTTCCTTGATAATTTATGTGAGATTGAGGGCATCTAGCTTAGATTGTAGGACGGCCGGGGTGTTAATCATATCCCAGTTTAGGTCACCTAACAGTACAAACTCTGAAGATAGATGTGGGGCAATCAATTCACATATGGTGTCCAGGGCACAGCTGGAGGCTATAACAAGCGGCAACTGTGAGAGACTTATTTCTGGAAAGGTGGATTTTTAAAAGTAGAAGCTCGAATTGTTTGGGCACAGACCTGGATAGTATGACAGAACTACACAGTAGATAGCAACTTCGCCCCCTTTGGAAGTTCTATCTTGTCGTAAAATGTTGTGGTTGGGAATGGAAATTTCAGAATTTTAGGTGGCCTTCCTAAACCAGGATTCAGACACGGCTAGGACATCAGGACATTGTAGTTCACATGGAGACAGCTGTGGGCAAAGCTAACCTCTGAAAACCCTACTGGAAAGTGTTTGAGAGCTAGGTTTCCACTGACTCAAGTTAACTCCATGGTGAAGGAAGTTTGATGAACTCCACCAATGGAGTTGAGCAGAGCCCAGGCTTTGTTTCGACTAGATAACACAGCCACAAAGTCAGATTTCACACCCACAAAATCTAAATTGGCTTAAAACATTTGTATTTTTGTCTTAATTTAAGGTTAGGGTTAGGTGTTAGGTTAGGCAAGTATTATTGTAATATTTTTGTTGTTGTTGGGGGGTGGTAGATCAGCTTTAATATTGCAGATAGATTGTAGCTTCCATCAATGTAATTGTCTGCATCATTTCTAATCCCCCATATATTTTTTTGTAAATATATACAGTATATAAATATATTGTCCTTATTATTTTCCACAAACCCCACCACCCATCCCCTAATTGGAGTAAACTAATGGACAACACTTAAGCTTCTACTTCCAGCTCATACATGCTATATACATTTTACGGACAATGTATTTTACAATAGTTATCTTTTTTGTTTTTAATCCCACCCTTCAACTACCTTCAGTCCCTCCCATCTATCTCTGAAGACCATCCAGTGGGATTTCTATTTGCCATATATTTTTAACTGTGCTGTTTCACAAAAGTTCTGAACCTATATACACTGCTCAAAAAAATAAAGGGAACACTTAAACAACACAATGTAACTCCAAGTCAATCACACTTCTGTGAAATCAAACTGTCCACCTAGGAAGCAACACTGATTGACAATAAATTTCACATGCTGTTGTGCAAATGGAATAGACAAAAGGTGGAAATTATAGGCAATTAGTAAGACACCCCCAAAAAAGGAGTGATTCTGCAGGTGGTGACCACAGACCACTTCTCAGTTCCTAAGCTTCCTGGCTGATGTTTTGGTCACTTTTGAATGCTGGCGGTGCTTTCACTCTAGTGGTAGCATGAGACGGAGTCTACAACCCACACAAGTGGCTCAGGTAGTGCAGTTCATCCAGGATGGCACATCAATGCGAACTGTGGCAAAAAGGTTTGCTGTGTCTGTCAGCGTAGTGTCCAGAGCATGCAGGCGCTACCAGGAGACAGGCCAGTACATCAGGAGACGTGGAGGAGGCCGTAGGAGGGCAACAACCCAGCAGCAGGACCGGTACCTCCGCCTTAGTGCAAGGAGGTGCACTGCCAGAGCCCTGCAAAATGACCTCCAGCAGGCCACAAATGTGCATGTGTCAGCATATGGTCTCACAAGGGGTCTGAGGATCTCATCTCGGTACCTAATGGCAGTCAGGCTACCTCTGGCGAGCACATGGAGGGCTGTGCGGCCCCACAAAGAAATGCCACCCCACACCATGACTGACCCATCGCCAAACCGGTCATGCTGGAGGATGTTGCAGGCAGCAGAACGTTCTCCACGGCGTCTCCAGACTCTGTCACGTCTGTCACATGTGCTCATGTGCTCAGTGTGAACCTGCTTTCATCTGTGAAGAGCACAGGGCGCCAGTGGCGAATTTGCCAATCTTGGTGTTCTCTGGCAAATGCCAAACGTCCTGCACGGTGTTGGGCTGTAAGCACAACCCCCAACTGTGGACGTCGGGCCCTCATGGAGTCTGTTTCTGACCGTTTGAGCAGACACATGCACATTTGTGGCCTGCTGGAGGTCATTTTGCAGGGCGCTGGCAGTGCACCTCCTTGCACAAAGGCGGAGGTAGCGGTCCTGCTGCTGGGTTGTTGCCCTCCTACGGCCTCCTCCACGTCTCCTGATGTACTGGCCTGTCTCCTGGTAGCGCCTCCATGCTCTGGACACTACGCTGACAGACACAGCAAACCTTTTTGCCACAGCTCGCATTGATGTGCCATCCTGGATGAACTGCGCTACCTGAGCCACTTGTGTAGGTTGTAGACTCCGTCTCATGCTACCACTAGAGTGAGAGCACCGCCAGCATTCAAAAGTGACCAAAACATCAGCCAGGAAGCATAGGAACTGAGAAGTGGTCTGTGGTCACCACCTGCAGAATCACTCCTTTTTTGGGGGTGTCTTGCTAATTGCCTATAATTTCCACCTTTTGTCTATTCCATTTGCACAACAGCATGTGAAATTTATTGTCAATCAGTGTTGCGTCCTAAGTGGACAGTTTGATTTCACAGAAGTGTGATTGACTTGGAGTTACATTGTGTTGTTTAGGTGTTCCCTTTATTTTTTTGAGCAGTGTACATTTTACGGACACAGTATATTTTTTACATTGGTTATCTTGTTGTTTTAAGTCCCAAACTTCAGCTCCACTCAACCACTCCCATCTATCTCTTAACACCATACATTTGTATTTCTATTTGCCAACTGTGCTGTGATGTTTCACAAAAGTTCTGAACCTTTCTCTTCTAATAGTATCTACAGATTGTAAATGAAAGATACTAATTTCTGCTAAAAGTATTGTAATATTATTGATCGATTGACTATGTTGCAATTCTTCAGCCATTCCTGGACCTGCGACCAAAAACAAGTTACATATAGACAGTACCAAAATAAATGATTCTGTCTCTTCGCAGCAAAATCTGCAGAGCTGGGATGGTTGTATCCCCCAAATATATAACATATTTGGTTGCAAGAATTTGTATAATAATTGAAATTGAAAAATGTGATGTTTTGAATCCAGCGTCGTTTTGTGTATCAATTCATAAACCATGTGCCATGGAATCGGTACATCGAAAATCTCTTCCAAACTATTTTTCAATCTATATGGCACAGCTGTCAATTTTTTGGACCTTAAATGAAACTGGTATACTTACTTATCAGAATAGAGCCGACATTTCCATATATTTTAGTTAGCTGCATGTGTGACATAACTCCACCAGTCCTATTTATGATATAATTAACAAAGATTCTACTTGTTTGTTGTTGTTGAAAAACAGGCTAGGGTTAGACATAAAGTTAAGGTTAGGTTTAATATCTGATTTTAAGAAGACACATTTGATAAATGGGCTGGAATTAGCCATAATCATGACTTTGTGGCTATGTTAACAAGGGAAGACCACTTGGGAACATCTGTGTCATGTGACCAACGTAAGGCGATGTGAGCAACAACATAGCTAGTAGGCCACGTTTTTTGCATGATAAATAAGAATTTCTAGAAATTAGAGATTCACTTCCAAAATGAAAATAAAATAAAATATTTTTACACATGGAAACTAAATCTTGTGGGAGCCAAAACAATATACAATAAAGAAAATGTTAAACAAGCAACATTTATTTATTAACTAGAGTTTAGGTTTTGCTTGTTTGAAACAGGATTACAGTAATACATATTCATAAGAGTACACAAATCACAATCTCTGCACTGGACCTTCAGTGACAAAAGCGCTCCCCTGCACAGGTTGGGGTGCATATGTGAGAAGGGGAAAATAAGTATATATTAGAACAAATAATATGTTCTATTATATTATATTATCTACAATGTATTGTTATCCATAGCCTATACTTTGTGTGTGTGTGTGTGTGTTTAAAAAAAATATATATATCTGGTATTCGCATTCATAGGCTAGCCTATCACCAGCAGATGGCAATGTCTGGCCCAACAAACCTCAGACATCTATAGTGGGGTCAGAAATTATTAACATGACTATAAAATATCGAATTCAAATACTGAGCTATATTGTATGCTCCCCAAAAAAATTGAACTTATATTATTTTATACTAATACAATTACTCAGAGAAAGAGATTTTGTTAAACAAGTAATACAAAATTATTGACACCCCTGTTTTCAATACCTTTCAATACCTCCCCTGGTGAGGATAACACCACTGATCCTTTAAAAAAAATGTTTGGGAGGAATCTTAGACCATTCCTCTATACAAACACCTTCCAGATCCTTGATATCCTTCGTATGTACTCATGGACTGCCCACTTCAATTCAAACCACAGGGTTTCAATGGGTTTTATGTCTAGAGACTGAGTTGCAAAATGTTGATTTTGTGGCCAATTAACCATTTCTGTGTGGATTTTGATGTGTGCTTGGGATTACTGTCTTGCTAGACGATTCACTTGCAGCCAAGTGTCAGCCTCCTGGCAGAGGCAACTGGGTTTTTGGCTAAAAGTTTATGATGAGGTTGACCTTAATAGGCCCCAGGACCAGTGAAAGCAAAATAGTCCCATAACATCAAAGACCCACCATATTTTACAGTAGGTAAAATGTAGATGCTAAACCCACCACTGGGGTGTACGCGGCCAAAGAGCTCTATTTTCATGTCATTTGATCAAAGCATCGGTTCCAATCCAAGTGCCAATGCCGTTTAGCAAACTCCAGGCATTTACCTTTGCTGTACAACATTTTGGCCACACACACCAGTAGTGGGTTTGGCGTTGAAATTAGAATGCATGAGCAGAAAAATATGGTGGTGGATCTCAGATGTTATGGGGCTATCTTGTTTCCACTGGTCCTGGGGCCCTTGTTAAGGTCAATGGCATCATGAACTTTACCCAGTAAAAAACCTTGCATCATAAATAACTACTCATTATTATTTGTAGCTCGGTCACATCAATTTACCCATGATACATCACAGTTTTGATTCTCTCAAACAGGACTATTATCTGCTCATTTCGCTGAGTCTACCTTTAACCTACAGTTAGAGTTAGGCCAAATTTGATTTCCTTCATATCAACATCCTTATTGTAGCTCTATCAATCTTATTTGCTCCTAACGTTTGAAATTCGCCTATTCTAGCCTTTTCTACCATTTATATTGTAAAATAATGTTATTATTGCGCCACGTGGTAGCTTTTCCTCCTCTTGCCTTGCAGGGATGCGCAACAAAGATTTTGACCAATCAGCGCTCTAGAAGGTGGGGTTACCTACCACAGAAAGTTGCAGAGCAGCATCACTGCTGGAGCACGGTTGCAGATCAACATCACTGTTGCAGCACTTTTGCCTCGGTTTAACAGGGCAGGGCGACACTTTTGAACCCCTTGTCAAAAGGCTACACTTTCCAAAGAGCAGGTGTCTACAAGTCGGCTATACATCTTCCACATCAAGATGTTGGCGTGCACAGAGATGATCACTATGTGCCTTCAGTCGGCGAAAAATAAGCATCTTCGCGCTCAGCAGGAACAACCGCAGCCACTGCATAGCCCTGTTAATGGACTTCCAATTTTCAAAGATGTAAGTAGTCACATATTCTCTCTGAAAGCTCTGCACACTGCTGTCAGAAACAATCAACCTATTGAAATTCTTTATTTGCCTATGGTTGATGTATGTTAATTTGGGGGGTGGGTATAATTTGTTGAACGTTCCAACAGGAATCTGTTCCAATAACTTCGTAAATAACAAGGATGCCAACAAACAACGCATATAAAGTAGCATGATCAATTCACCTAGCTGACTAGCTGCCGAATAGGCATCAACTCACCACGTAGCTTATTCTTAATGTTTGTACATAGGCTACCAGAGTGAGGACAAACATTTTTCAGAATAAACGTGGTGAGTGAAAAACTAAACAAAATTGCCCACTCCCTGCCTACCTGGTATCTTATTCTCCCGCGATACAACTTTGTATGCGTTGTTTGTTTACAACCTTGTTATTTACTAAGTTTTTGGAACAGATTACTGTTGGAACGTAACACAAATTATACCCACCCTTGTAAGCATGCACAAAAACTATTATGCAGAGTTGAACTATAGGCTAATGGTGTTAAAAACCAGTGAACCTCTATGTATTTATAATCAATCATCATGGAGATTAACTACTTGTTTTGTAAGCATCTTGTTTTAAAAATTAATGGTAAATACATCTTGCCATATTGTGGCTAAAGACACCATTATCGACCTACTGTAACCGACACAAACATTCAATTGAGGTTAAGTGCCCATATCTCCACCACACCTTGCTGCACTCATTGACTCCTGATATGATATTTGACTACTATGTATTGAACTCAACCTCTGTGTGTGTGTGTGTGTGTGTGTGTGTGTGTGTGTGTGTGTGTGTGTGTGTGTGTGTGTGTGTGTGTGTGTGTGTGTGTGTGTTTAACAAGAATAGTAAACAAACAAATTTGACCAACTGGGGACATTTTGTTAGGGTTAGGAGCTAGGGTTAATGTTAGGTTTTTTGTGTTAGGGTTAGTGATGCACCGATATTACATTTTTGGCCGATACCGATATCCAATATTTTCCTTGCCAAAAAAAACAATACCGATAACCGATATTTAAAATTTTAGCGGCCTTTTTACCCATTCTAGTACAGTTAAATAGTTAACACACACACATGGACGCAGCGGTCTAAGGCACTGCATCTGTGCAAGAGGCATCACTACAGTCCCTAGTTCGAATTCAGGCTGTATCACATCCGGCCGTGATTGGGAGTCCCATAAGGCGGCGCACAATTGGCCCAGCGTCGTCTGGGTTTGGCCGTCATTGTAGATAAGAATTAGTTCTTAACTGACTTGCCTAGTTAAATAAAGGTTACACACACACAAACACACCACACTGACCAAAAAGTTATTTTGTTGGCTTTACGTATGTCCCCATTACCAGTAAAACATAATCAAAACCTATTTCTTTCACTTGCTGCGCTGTTTCGTTGTTCAGTCGTTCCATTCTCAACCAGGATTTCTATGGAACACCGTTTGGGTCTTTGCGTGTCAAAAGAGACACTATTTAAAACTATTTGACCAATTGTTGACCAATCAGGACCTGAATATGACTGCACGTCACATAAAAATTTAACTCGATCATAAATTTTTTTACGTAGTTATTACACATTGATTACACTATCACTTGTATTTCATATGTCACAACGATTCATCGATACGTATGCTTTGATGCTAGTAAAGTTGTCTTGTGCACCTACAGTGCTGGTCATTTAAAAAAAGCTAGCTAGCTCATGAATGCAAACAATGTTCTTCCCCAAAAACATAGCAAAATGACCATCTGTTTGACTAGCTATAGTTAGCTAGCTAACTATATAGCTAGGTGATATAGTTAGGTGTCATCATCTAAAATAACCCTAATTTATAAGACAGTTCTTATTTGATTAATGGTGGTCGGACCCATCTATGTGAAGCTAGCCACAATAAGGATTAGCCACAATAGTGGACTTTGCAGTTAGCCTTTGTTAGGTTCTTATTTTTTAGAGTAAATAACTCACGGACACGAGAGAAGCTTAACCAAGTTTAATTCTTCCCAAAGGGTCATTACAGCTTTAATTCAGACAAATATTCAACACAAGCACTGATATTTAACCCTTTCTCCTAGGCTGAGTCTCCTCCTCCACAACCGAACAGCCAATGCATCTCTGTTACTAGACAGAACCTTAGTGATATCTATTCTTCCTCACTTCACCTAACCTGACCTCTACCCCAAAGTGCTCACTCCTTCCCAACTCAAGGCTGTCATGGTTATTGATACCAGACTGTGTCTCGTCTCCGCCCAGAGGATCCCTGATGGCTAACAACATATCCTGACAATGTAAACATTATACATTACCCTCTCTCCCTCAGTGACATTGTTAGTTTCTAAGATCTCCACCCGTCTCCCCTTATCAATGCCTGTCACATGTAATCGCTTCCCTGCACTCAACACATTCCAAGCTTAGTTGCACCCAGTATATACCTTCCTCCTATACCCCTTAAAGTAGACCCTCAACCTTAGGACTTCAGTGACATGAATAAGTAACATTTCATATTCTCAGAACCCAACACCTTCAAAATAAAAGTATAGCATAATTCTACTATTTGTGTTCATTTGCATCACTTTCAATTACATACTTTTATTTTGAAGGCAACCTGCAAATTCCACTATTGTGCCTAATCCTTATTGTGGCTAGCTTCACAACACATAACCCGGTCCGGTCGAGCGTCACTAGCCAGATGAATCTAGCTGGCTGCATATAACGTTAGCTTTGGGCAACAGGGTTAAGTAGCTGGCAAGCTATTTATTTTCATGAACTGAAGTTCAACTTCAATAGTTGAACAACAAGTGGCAACCTAGCTAATACTTACTCACAAGGATTCCTAAATCATCGCTAAGAATAATGAAAATGACTGCAGTTTCTACTGGTCATTGTTTTCAGGCTGGTTGTATTGGTGCTAGCTAGGTACCAAGCTAAAGCTAGCAACCCCAGAAGTTGCGGTCGAACAAATCTTTCTTTATTACCTATGCGGTATTGTAAACACATCGTTTGTGGCCGGTGTTTGCTAGTTTGCTGACTGTTTTGTACAGCTTTGACAGTGCTACTATCTTTTTTGACATGCAAAGACCCAAACGGCGTTCCATAGTATGTATGTCATGAAGCTAATAGCAGTGACGCTATTACTGTGTAACTCCGGTAGGGCAACATCGGAAAAATAACGCACTTGGTAGTGTTAACTGGTTCTCGACCAGTCAGCGAAGCCAACATCACCCACAACAGAGAATGGTTGATTGTCAAGGGCAATGAAATTCCATTGTCTTGCCTTTTTTGTTACTCTTTGAAATGACTGCTTGACTTGTTGACTGCTTGATCCCAAAAGCAGACATTGTGGGCTAGTTTCAGAATGCTGTGTTGCACGTATAGTGCAAAATTTTACGTGGCGTCATTACATCATGTCCCTTCGTTATATAGTAATTAATGTCGGCTTTGACATCGGTTTTACACATCGGCATTTAACTAGTCATTGGCCGATACCGATGTTTTCATTTTAGCTAATATCGGCCAATTCCGATATGTTCACCGATATATCGTGCATCCCTAGTTAGGGTAAGAGTACAGGTTAGGGAAAATATGATTTGAATGGGACTGAATTGTGTCCCCACAAGGTTAGCTGTACAAGACTGTGTGTGTGTTTGTTGGGTGGTATCACTAGGGTTGGGCAGTATCCAGATTTTCATACCTTCATACCGTTCCTGTACCATACCGGGGTATTTGATATTACTGACAGGGGGCGCTATTGCTCTCCAAACCTAAAAAAGTATTTAAAAAATGGTTCATTTTTTTGGACACAACATATTTAGGCACCAAGGATCTTGATCCTGGATGGGATTGTCTCTGCTGTAACAAAGAAGTTTGGTCTAGCAAGCTAGCCACTTAGCTAGTAAGTTAGCAAACCAAATGTATAGCTGGAGCCCTTAGTTAGAGATCATTTATTTGGCACATCTTAGATAGTTATAAGCAGCAGCAATGTTTCTGCAAAGCTTGACACAAGCAATAATGGAAGCAATAATGGAAAAGCTAGATAGACTGCTGTTTACATCGGCTTTTACAGTAACCTTGAATACTAGCACACTAAAGTGACAGTGTAGTTTTTACAGCATCCCTTGTTTGTTGGTTTATTTGTTCCTTGATCATCACAGTGAGTTTGGATCTGTTAATTTGTGGATATCTTATTCATATAACACACCGAAGCTCCGTTGAGGTTTTTACTGCCTACTTTTAATTGGATTCTTGTTTCTTTGTTTCATCACAGTGAGTTGGGATCATATGTTATTTATGTGACCCTCTCTCCTCACCATGCACTAACCAAAGGAAGAATAATGAATGCGCTTAGATAAAAATATGTCTTTGCCATCATCTCCTTGAAAATGTATTGTGCAGTTCAGAATATTGATTTATTGAGATGAATGCACTCCTGCCTGACAATGCCAACTGATGCCAACTTTTATTAGATTTTCTATCGCTCTCGAGATAAACAACCCAAATATAGCGTAAGAGAATGTTTGGCTAATTCACTTGGTTGATAAGTGGATGAGCTCTTTGTGATATGAATATATTACAAGGCTAAATAGTTCTGCGATACCGTTGTATATTTTGCCCTTGGAAATGTGTCATCTTATGTCATATTTTCCCCTATAGGTAACATAGAAAAGTCACAGTTTATGATAGCATTTTGAAATCATTGGAGTGTGAACCTGTGCGTAATATTTGTAAATCGGACACAAATAATCATGGTCTTAAGCTGCAATTTGAACGCAATAGGAATACAACCTCAGATCTCAACTTCTTGAATTAGGCAGAAGGAGAAGGCAGACGCTTCAAAAGACTCTCCTCTGAAGGTTTGATGGCTTCTTTGTTGACCGTGTGTAAAATATTTGTGTGTACGTGACTGTGCGATCGTGCGTGCGTTTCCGTACACTGAAAAACAGGAAGTTACGACGAGGGAGATCATCCTCAGGCAGTCACTTGGGCAGCAGTCTCCTTCCCCTCAGAGAACAGTGTCAGTAGGACTCGAGGTTCCCACTAGTTTAACACCTTCCCACGTGCCATCTGAAACAGACGCTCTGGGAAGCAAGACTGACCTTTATCTTCACGTTGTAAATGATGCATTATCCTCTCAAAACACTTTAGCAAAATATGGGGACTTTCTCACTGCCATCTAGAAGCAAATGCCAAGTAAATAATATTTAGACAGATAAGAGAATGTGTTGGGCCAATTAGAGATAATGGGTTTCTTTAATACATTTTCTTTCATTTCCAAGGAAGACAGGAAAGCTAAGGTACATTCAATGTGAATTTTTTTGTTGTTCATTGAAGTGTAAAATAGATGTCTTCAAATCTGTCATTCAAACAAGCAAAATGAATCATGGGAATGTACAGTTGAATTCGGAAGTTTACGTACACCTTAGCCAAATGCATTTAAACTCAGTTTTTCACAATTCCTGACATTTAATCCTAGTAAGAATTCCCTGTCTTAGGTCAGTTAGGATCACCACTTTATTTTAAGAATGTGAAATGTCAGAATAATTGTAGAGAGAATTATTTATTTCAGCTTTTATTTCTTTCATCACATTCCCAGTGGGTCAGAAGTTGACATACACTCAATTAGTAATTGGTAGCATTGCCTTTAAATTGTTGAACTAGGGTCAAACGTTTTGGGTAGCCTTCCACAAGCTTCCCACAATAAGTTGGATGAATGTTGGCCCATTTCTCCTGACAGAGCTGGTGTAACTGAGTCAGGTGTGTAGGCCTCCTTGCTCGCACATGCTTCACAGTTGGGATGGTGTTCTTCAGCTTGCAAGCATCTCCCTTTTTCCTCCAAACATAACGATGGTCATGATGGCCAAACAGTTCTATTTTTGTTTCATCAGACCAGAGGACATTTCTCCAAAAAATACAATCTTTGTCCACATGTTCAGTTGCAAACCGTAGTCTGGCTTTTTTATGGCGGTTTTGGAGCAGTCGCTTCTTCCTTGCTGAGCGGCCTTTCAGGTTGTGTCGATATAGGACTCGTTTTACTGTGGATATAGATACTTTTGTACCTGTTTCCTCCAGCATCTCCACAAGGTCCTTGGCTGTTGTTCTGGGATTTATTTGCACTTTTCGCACCAAAGTACGTTCATCTCTAGGAGACAGAACGTGTCTCCTTCCTGAGCGGTATGACGACTGCATGGTCCCATGGTGTTTATACTTGCGTACTGTTGTTTGTACAGATGAACGTGGTACCTTCAGGCGTTTGGAAATTGCTCCCAAGGATGAACCAGACTTTTTTTTTGAGGTCTTGGCTGATTTCTTTTGATTTTCCCATGATGTCAAGCAAAGAGGCACTGAGTTTGAAGGTAGGCCTTGAAATACATCCACAGGTACACCTCCAATTGACTCAAATTATGTCAATTAGCCTATCAGAAGCTTCTAAAGCCACGACAATTTCCTGGAATTTTCCAAGCTGTTTGAAGGCGTGGTCAACTTAGTGTATGTAAACTTCTGATCCACTGGAATTGTGATAATGTGAAATAATCTCCCAAGTTGTCACGTTCTGTGTGTTTTGCTTGTTTTAGTGTTGGTCAGGACGTGAGCTGGGTGGGCATTCTATGTTGTGTGTCTAGTTTGTCTGTTTCTATGTTTGGCCTAATATGGTTCTCAATCAGAGGCAGGTGTTTTGTGTTGTCTCTGATTGGGAATCATATATAGGTGGCTAGTTTTGTGTTGGGGTTTGTGGGTGGTTGTTTCCTGTCTTTGTGTTTTCTCTGCACCAGATAGGGCTGTATCGGTTTGCCACATTTGTTATTTTGTATCGTGTTAAGTGTTCACTGTTTATCGTTTTATTAAACATGTTGAGCACTGGCTACGCTGCGTGTTGGTCCGATCCTTGCTACACCTTCTCTTCTCGTGAAGAGGAGGAAGGCTGCCGTTACAGAACCACCCACCAATCTCGGACCAAGCAGCGTAGCAACGGGCTGCAGCGGCAGCAGCAGCAGCAGCGGTACCAGGAGGAATGGACTTGGGAAGAGGTGTTGGACGGAAAGGGTTGCTACACATGGGAGGAGATCCTGGCTGGTAAGGATCGCCTTCCATGGGAACAGGTGAAGGCAGCTAGGAGAGCGGAAGCAGCCACGAAGGGGAACCGGTGTTATGAGGGAACACGGCTGGCCAAGAAGCCCGAGAAGAAACCCCAAAAATGTCTTGGGGGGGGGGGGGCTAAAGGGGAGTGTGGCGAAGTCAGGTAGGAGACCTGTGCCAACTTCCCGGGCTTGCCGTGGAGAGCGAGAGTACGGGCAGACACCGTGTTGTGCGGAAAGGCGCACGGTGTCTCCTGACGTGTGTATAGCCCGGTGCGGTACATCCCAGCTCCACGTATCGGCCGGGCTAGAGTGGGCATCGAGCCAGGTGCCATGAAGCCGGCTCAACATATCTGGTCTCCAGTACGTCTCCTCGGGCCGGTGTACATGGCACCAGCCTTACGCATGGTGTGCCCGGTTCGCCTGGCCTGGCTACGGGGAGCATTAAACCAGGTAAGGTTGGGCAGGCTCGGTGCTTAAGAGCTCCTGTACGCCTTCACGGTCCGGTATATCCGGCGCCACCTCCTCGCCCCAGCCCAGTAACACCAGTGCCTACACCACGCACCAGGCTTCCTGTGCGTCTCCAGAACTCTGTTCCTCCTCCACGCACTCTCCCTGTGGTCCGTGTCTCCAGCCCGGTACCACCAGTTCCGGCACCACGCACCAAGCTTACTGTGCGTATCCAGAGCCCTGTACGCACTGTTCCTTCTCCCCGCACTCGCCCTGAGGTGCGTGTCCTCTGCCCGGTACCACCAGTGCCGGTACCACGCACCAGGTGTATAGTGCGCCTCGAGTGTCCAGTGTGCCCTGTTCCTGCTCCCCGCACTAGCCTTGAGGTGCGTGTCTACAAACCGGTACCACCAGTTCCGGCAACACGCACCAGGCCTACTGTGCGCCTCAGCAGGTCTGAGCTGCCTGCCTGCCCAGCGCCGTCTGAGCTGCCTGCCTACCCAGCGCCGTCTGAGCTGCCTGCCTGCCCAGCGCCGTCTGAGCTGCCTGCCTGCCCAGCGCCATCTGAGCTGCCTGCCTGCCCAGCGCCATCTGAGCCATCCGTCTGCCCAACGCCATCTGAGCCATCCGTCTGTCCCGAGCCGTCAGAGCCGCCCATCTGTCCCGAGCCGTCAGAGCCGCCCGTCTGTCCCGAGCCGTCAGAGCCGCCCGTCAGGAGCCGCTAGAGCCGCCCGTCAGTCAGGAGCCGCCAGAGCCGACAGCCAGTCAGGAGCCGCCAGAGCCGCCAGCCAGTCAGGAGCCGCCAGAGCCGCCAGCCAGTCAGGAGCCGCCAGCCAGTCAGGAGCCGCCAGCCAGTCAGGAGCCGCCAGAGCCGCCAGCCAGTCAGGAGCCGCCAGAGCCGCCAGCCAGTCAGGAGCCGCCAGAGCCGCCAGCCAGTCAGGAGCCGCCAGAGCCGCCAGCCAGTCAGGAGCCGCCAGAGCCGCCAGCCAGTCAGGAGCCGCCAGAGCCGCCAGCCAGTCAGGAGCCGCCCGCCAGTCAGGAGCCGCCAGAGCCGCCCGCCAGTCATGAGCCGCCCGCCAGTCATGAGCCGCCCGCCAGTCATGAGCCGCCCTCCAGTCATGAGCCGCCCTCCAGTCATGAGCCGCCATTCAGTCCGGAGCCGCCTCTCTGTCCTGAGCTGCCTCTCTGTCCTGAGCTGCCTCTCTGTCCTGAGCTACCTCTCTGTCCTAAGCTACCTCTCTGTCCTAAGCTACCTCTCTGTCCTAAGCTACCTCTCGGTTCGGAGCTGTCTCCTCAGTCTGATGGGGCCCTTTGTGAGGGTTCCTAGGCCAAGGTCGGCGGCGAGGGTCGCCACTCAAAGGACGCTAAGGAGGGGGACAAAGACAATGGTGGAGTGGTGTCCTCGTCCAACGCCGGAGCCGCCACCGCGGACAGATGCCCACCCAGACCCTCCCCTAGAGTTTTAGGGGGTGCGTTCGGAGTCCGCACCTCAGGAGGGGGGTACTGTCACGATCTGACCATAGTTCTTGTGTGTTTTGCTTGTTTTAGTGTTGGTCAGGACGTGAGCTGGGTGGGCATTCTATGTTGTGTGTCTAGTTTGTCTGTTTCTATGTTTGGCCTAATATGGTTCTCAATCAGAGGCAGGTGTTTTGTGTTGTCTCTGATTGGGAATCATATATAGGTGGCTAGTTTTGTGTTGGGGTTTGTGGGTGGTTGTTTCCTGTCTTTGTGTTTTCTCTGCACCAGATAGGGCTGTATCGGTTTGCCACATTTGTTATTTTGTATCGTGTTAAGTGTTCACTGTTTATCGTTTTATTAAACATGTTGAGCACTGGCTACGCTGCGTGTTGGTCCGATCCTTGCTACACCTTCTCTTCTCGTGAAGAGGAGGAAGGCTGCCGTTACAGAACCACCCACCAATCTCGGACCAAGCAGCGTAGCAACGGGCTGCAGCGGCAGCAGCAGCGGTACCAGGAGGAATGGACTTGGGAAGAGGTGTTGGACGGAAAGGGTTGCTACACATGGGAGGAGATCCTGGCTGGTAAGGATCGCCTTCCATGGGAACAGGTGAAGGCAGCTAGGAGAGCGGAAGCAGCCACGAAGGGGAACCGGTGTTATGAGGGAACACGGCTGGCCAAGAAGCCCGAGAAGAAACCCCAAAAATGTCTTGGGGGGGGGGGGGCTAAAGGGGAGTGTGGCGAAGTCAGGTAGGAGACCTGTGCCAACTTCCCGGGCTTGCCGTGGAGAGCGAGAGTACGGGCAGACACCGTGTTGTGCGGAAAGGCGCACGGTGTCTCCTGACGTGTGTATAGCCCGGTGCGGTACATCCCAGCTCCACGTATCGGCCGGGCTAGAGTGGGCATCGAGCCAGGTGCCATGAAGCCGGCTCAACATATCTGGTCTCCAGTACGTCTCCTCGGGCCGGTGTACATGGCACCAGCCTTACGCATGGTGTGCCCGGTTCGCCTGGCCTGGCTACGGGGAGCATTAAACCAGGTAAGGTTGGGCAGGCTCGGTGCTTAAGAGCTCCTGTACGCCTTCACGGTCCGGTATATCCGGCGCCACCTCCTCGCCCCAGCCCAGTAACACCAGTGCCTACACCACGCACCAGGCTTCCTGTGCGTCTCCAGAACTCTGTTCCTCCTCCACGCACTCTCCCTGTGGTCCGTGTCTCCAGCCCGGTACCACCAGTTCCGGCACCACGCACCAAGCTTACTGTGCGTATCCAGAGCCCTGTACGCACTGTTCCTTCTCCCCGCACTCGCCCTGAGGTGCGTGTCCTCTGCCCGGTACCACCAGTGCCGGTACCACGCACCAGGTGTATAGTGCGCCTCGAGTGTCCAGTGTGCCCTGTTCCTGCTCCCCGCACTAGCCTTGAGGTGCGTGTCTACAAACCGGTACCACCAGTTCCGGCAACACGCACCAGGCCTACTGTGCGCCTCAGCAGGTCTGAGCTGCCTGCCTGCCCAGCGCCGTCTGAGCTGCCTGCCTACCCAGCGCCGTCTGAGCTGCCTGCCTGCCCAGCGCCGTCTGAGCTGCCTGCCTGCCCAGCGCCATCTGAGCTGCCTGCCTGCCCAGCGCCATCTGAGCCATCCGTCTGCCCAACGCCATCTGAGCCATCCGTCTGTCCCGAGCCGTCAGAGCCGCCCATCTGTCCCGAGCCGTCAGAGCCGCCCGTCTGTCCCGAGCCGTCAGAGCCGCCCGTCAGGAGCCGCTAGAGCCGCCCGTCAGTCAGGAGCCGCCAGAGCCGACAGCCAGTCAGGAGCCGCCAGAGCCGCCAGCCAGTCAGGAGCCGCCAGAGCCGCCAGCCAGTCAGGAGCCGCCAGCCAGTCAGGAGCCGCCAGAGCCGCCAGCCAGTCAGGAGCCGCCAGAGCCGCCAGCCAGTCAGGAGCCGCCAGAGCCGCCAGCCAGTCAGGAGCCGCCAGAGCCGCCAGCCAGTCAGGAGCCGCCAGAGCCGCCAGCCAGTCAGGAGCCGCCAGAGCCGCCAGCCAGTCAGGAGCCGCCAGAGCCGCCAGCCAGTCAGGAGCCGCCCGCCAGTCAGGAGCCGCCAGAGCCGCCCGCCAGTCATGAGCCGCCCGCCAGTCATGAGCCGCCCGCCAGTCATGAGCCGCCCTCCAGTCATGAGCCGCCCTCCAGTCATGAGCCGCCATTCAGTCCGGAGCCGCCTCTCTGTCCTGAGCTGCCTCTCTGTCCTGAGCTGCCTCTCTGTCCTGAGCTACCTCTCTGTCCTAAGCTACCTCTCTGTCCTAAGCTACCTCTCTGTCCTAAGCTACCTCTCGGTTCGGAGCTGTCTCCTCAGTCTGATGGGGCCCTTTGTGAGGGTTCCTAGGCCAAGGTCGGCGGCGAGGGTCGCCACTCAAAGGACGCTAAGGAGGGGGACAAAGACAATGGTGGAGTGGTGTCCTCGTCCAACGCCGGAGCCGCCACCGCGGACAGATGCCCACCCAGACCCTCCCCTAGAGTTTTAGGGGGTGCGTTCGGAGTCCGCACCTCAGGAGGGGGGTACTGTCACGATCTGACCATAGTTCTTGTGTGTTTTGCTTGTTTTAGTGTTGGTCAGGACGTGAGCTGGGTGGGCATTCTATGTTGTGTGTCTAGTTTGTCTGTTTCTATGTTTGGCCTAATATGGTTCTCAATCAGAGGCAGGTGTTTTGTGTTGTCTCTGATTGGGAATCATATATAGGTGGCTTGTTTTGTGTTGGGGTTTGTGGGTGGTTGTTTCCTGTCTTTGTGTTTTCTCTGCATCAGATAGGGCTGTATCGGTTTGCCACATTTGTTATTTTGTATCGTGTTAAGTGTTCACTGTTTATCGTTTTATTAAACATGTTGAGCACTGGCTACGCTGCGTGTTGGTCCGATCCCTGTTACACCCTCTCTTCTCGTGAAGAGAGGGAAGGCTGCCGTTACACAAGTGATGGAGAAATCAGATTGAGCAATTGCTTGTCACATTTAAGGGTTGTTTTATGCTCTTTGGATTGAGTTAGGATCCCTTGTAAAACAAACTAAATCTATGAGTATGAATAAATGTGTGGATAAGTGGATGTACGCATTTCTCTGCATGCTTGTTTCCTTGTCACAATATATATTTAAATTAGGATGGAATAGCCTACCTTCAAATGCTCCATTAAAATAAAAGAATATCACAGTCTCTGGGAACTGTCTTTATGATGAATTACCCCAATTTGAAATAGCCTTGCAAGAAACCCTATTTTGACGCTTTGTTAAAATCAATACCTAAATGTTTTCCCTTTTCTTTCAGATTTTCTGCCGCGCTGACAAAAACGGTGAGTAAACAACAGATTTTGTCTCAAGTGAATGTGTTGTTTTTACAGTTCTTGTTCCATTTCTAAAGGATCATCCTCACACGGTACCATTTAGGGGGGAAATATGCGGTTGTTATTATGGTTCATTCAATTGTGGCTTTCGTGGCATTCCCACAGAACTAATATGCATAAATTTTAAAAAAGAAAGTAAAACGCAGGCCTGTTCCGAATGGACCCAAGGACAGTCAGACCCATTTCTGAAAAAGCCTGTGGAAAACAGACCCGTGCCCGTTCGGATCCGAGAGACTCTTTCAGATCCGAGGGTAGAGAGAGAGAAAGAAACCTCCGACCTGGCACAGCCAGTGCCATCAATAAACGAGGGATATTGGCCAAATGTGTTTTCAGCACACATTACGTGTCCTTAACAGCCTATAACAAAGTACAAAAACACAATTCCTTGTGTTTCGATGTGTAACATATGCAAAACTTTATAGCCTATTTTAATCGTTTTTACTTTCCTGAAACAATACTTGTCCACCTCACAGTTCAGCTGTCAGATTTGAGCGCTAAATGCATCCAGGCATTGCATGCATAGGCCTAAAAGCGTAGTCGTTCACTGTATGACATTAATATAAAAAAACAAAAGTTCAATAGCTTGAATTCTTTTTTCTGTGGGCTCAGTTTTATCACTAGCACATAGAAGGCTGCAACTTTGGCAGCACACGCGCCAAATATAAAACAGCTTGTTGCATTGTTGCCATATACTTATAATCCATAGAAGGGTTTTAGAACCAATTTGACCGTGAAACTCCTTGGTACGCTAGCAATGGCTGCCAGTCCTGACTTGGGAACTGCCATCTATGGATTATATTTCTGTGATTGGTTGCAGCTGTCAGTTTGCCTTTCTCCCGCCTCTCATCAGCAGCAGGTGCACGTAAAGGTGAGCGTCCAATACCAGTTTCAGCTGGACCTGGCCAGCCTAAGCTATAGGCCTAATTTTTATTGAGTTGCAATTGGCTTACACTGATAAAAAGCTTGCACAGTTCTCATCACCTCACACATTAAATGAACAGAGTACGGGTCCAATCAGGTTCCGTCAGTAAATACATTTTAAATTGCACATACCTGAGATCCGTGGCAATATATCAGACCTGACCCAGATCCGAGACAAAGGTCAGAATTGGGTCCCGGGTCAGATCTTGGAATTTTGGGTTTGGTGGACCCGTGAAGACCTCTAGTGTAAGTCAATTTTTCTCCATGGAAAACTGAATGGTGAACAATTACTGCTTATCCAATCATAGCTAGGGCCAGGAGTGTTTCCTGGTCAGGTCACAGGATCAGGAAAAAAACTTCTGGGCTCTATCTCAATTAAAGACAAAACAGCAATTTTTTTTAATTGTTCCTGTTGATAAACAATATCAAGTATAAATAAAACTGGACTAGACATTGAGAGAATGATTTTCAGAGGGCTGAGAAACAAGGCGATCTCCGAGTTAAGAAAATCGAAAGCCATTTTTCATTAACGTCACAAATTAGGTGAAAGGTGATCGTAAACAAATTTGGAAAAAGATAGACAGTTTCAGGCAAGACAAATTCAAGGGAGATATAAAACTGAAAATGTATGTAAGATTGATCGAGGATAGCTACTCTATAGCCACTACTTTTAACTATTTCTTTATTCAGTCTGTATAAGATCTGGGGGCAAAAGTTTACAGTGAGCACGATATGTATCACCCAATGCGAGACTCACTCAAAATGTTTGATATGATTCCAACTACTGAGGTGAGATTTAACAAAATCTTAAGCAGCTTGAAAACCACTAAAGCCAAATATGGTTTTGATCGTGGTTTTGATCGTGTTCTTTAAAACAAAGATATTTTAACCTCCCCAATAACACATTTGATTAATTTATCCATTAACCAAGGTATATTCCCAAAGGAATCGAAGTCAGATGTTGTTACCTTCATATAAATCTGGAGTTTTTTTTTATGATCAATAATTATAGACCTATAAGTATTTTGCCAATCATTTCTAAGGCTGCAGAGAGGGTAGTTGCTGAGCAATTGACAGATCATTTGAACACTAGTGATTTCTCATTGCACCCTATGCAATTTGGTTTCAGAGCTAATCATTCTAATGAGTTAGCAAACTGTTATTCTTTGGAGAATGTTAAATTGAAACTTGAGAAAGGGGGAGTGGTAGGAGCTGTGTTCTTAGTAGGGATACACGATATATCGTTGAGCATATCGGAAACAGACGATATTAGCTAAAAATGCTAACATCGGCCCGATGTCTAGTTTAACACCGATGTGCAAAACCGATGTCAAAGCTGACGTGCATACCTATATAACGTAAGTAGATGACGTAATGATGCCACGAAAAATGCAGCGCTACACAGAACAGAAGCAGAAAAATACTAAGCAAACAAGTTCAAGTTGAGCAGTCATTTGAAAGAGTAAGAATTTCCGCGAGACAACTCAAAGGCGAAATACATTAACGCCAAGATAATGGAATTCATTGCCCTTGACAATCAACCGTCCTCTGTCGTGGATGATGTTGGCTTTCGCCGACTAGTCGAGCCCTGGTACACAATATTTTTCAGATGTTGCCCTACCAGAGTTACACAGTATTGTTGAAACGTACATCTATGAGCTACTTGTTTTGGGCGTCACTGCTATTAGCTTCACGACTGACATTTGGACAAGCGGTCAGCCCCATAAGCATGCGGAGTCTGACAGCACAGTGGGTCGACCAGGATTTCGTACTGAGGAAAGCCATATTGCATGCTCAAGAATGTGCTAGTTCTCATACCGCTGCTGCCATCTCAATGGCGTTTTAAACATGAACACACTCTTAGCGCCATTCGAACTGACTCAAGAAATAAGCTAATCAACTGCGCCTGCAGCAGACGTGATACCTTCTGTTGTGGCATTGAAATGACTGCTTGACAAAACTGTCGACACATACCGTGGGGTTAAAACTTAGGGTTAAAATACAAACCGTGGGGTTAAAATACTCAGTGGCATTCTCTCTGAGCCTCTTTACTGTGTCGCCACCAAGCTCGATGCTTGGTACTAGGACCTCTACTTCGATGCAGAAAAGAAACAGGGTTTACGTGAAATGGTAAATACTGTACACAGCTGGACAATATGGAAACGGACACAGTGACACTGCGCACCGAGAAAGAGAGGCCACGGACAGACAGAGCTGAAACTTCACTGCTTGACACATATGATGAAATCCTGGTTGAGAATTAAACGACTGAACAAATGAACGAAACAGCACAGCACGTAAGTGAAAAAAATAGGTTTTGATTATGTTTTACTGGTAATAGGGACATACATAAATGCCAACAAAATAACTTGTTCAGGTTACACACACTAGACAAGTCAGTTAAGAACAAACTCTTATTTACAACAATGGCCAAACCCGGACGACGCTGGGCGAATTGTGCTCCGCCCTATGGGACTCCCAATCACGTCCGGAGGTGATAGTCTGGATTCGAACCAGGGACTGCAGTGACGCCTCTTGCACTGAGATGCAGTGCCTTAGACCGCTGCATCCATGTTTGTGTGTGTGTGTGTGTTAACTATTTAACTACTAGAATGCTTAAAAGGCCGCAAAAATTTGAAATATCGGCATAGTTTTCTTTAGTCAAGAAAAATATTGAATATCGGTATCAGCCAAAAATGTCATATGGGTGCATCCCTAGTTCTTAGATATCCTTCAACCTGCACCTATGGACTGACCTCAATCAATTTAAACCACGGGTTTTCAATGTGTTTCAATTCCGGAGACTAGTCCTGACCGATTGGTGCTTTTTGAGGTTGGTTCAATTTTGGTTTGATTAAAAAAATTAAAAAATAAACGTTTTTTTTTCTTTTTCGGTTTCATAATTTTTTGGGGACATTGTGGGTTGAATGCTGTAACACTGACTAAAACAATTAATAAAGGTCCCATGATGGTAGTGACTCCCCATTACTGCTTATCATAAACCATAATTGATTCACATTACTTTAATAAAAATATCTGATAACTTTATTATTTCATTCCAAGTCATAATTTCATCTCTATAGAGCTGATACCTATGCTGTCTGACAAAATCCCTATTTTAGTAGTTTATAAGTAATTAAGGCATACTTTTATGACTGTCACGCCCTGACCTTAGTTATCTATGTTTTCTTTATTATTTTGGTTAGGTCAGGGTGCGAATGCTGGTTTTGTATTGTCTATGGTTTTTTGTATCTCTAGGGGTTTTGGTAGTCTAGGTATATGTAGGTCTATGGTGGCCTGAATTGGTTCCCAATCAGAGGCAGCTGCTTATCGTTGTCTCATATTTAGGTTGCCATTTTCCCTTTTGGTTTTGTGGGTTCTTGATCTATGTTTAGTTGCCTGTCTGCACTATCCATATTAGCTTCACGGTTCATTTTGTTATTTTGTTCGTTTTGTTCAGTGTTCGTTCTTTAAATGAAGAATGTACGCTTACCACGCTGCGCCTTGGTCTCCTTCCTTTGACGGCCATGACAGACTGCTGAGTATCAACTAAAAATCACTTAGATCATGTATTTTCATGCCCGTGAAGCAACTAATATATGCCATTTTAGCAGACACTTTTATCCAAAGCGGCTTATGGTCATGCCTATGGGTAGTCCTAGGAGTCGAATCCACTACCCTGGCGCTACAAGCACGATGCTTTACCAACCGAGATACAAAGGACCACCCTGCTGCTTTCTATTCCTCAATCGTGTGTTCTTTCTTCTGTGTCGCTCCGCACAGACCGGACAAGTTTAAGTGGGCGTGCAATGGATTATGGTCATTGTAATTAATTACCATGGTTCTGCGCTAAACTATGTAAAATATTGGCCTGTTGGAAACTACAACTCTACTACATCGCACAGTTCAGGCCTCATCTGATTTACCTCTACAGAAACTGCACATTGAGCTCACAGAAAAAACCTAGACTGAAATGTAATTCAAATAATTTAACCGATGCTGGTCAACTAATTGTTTAAAAAACGAAAAAATAACCGACATTTTGGTTAATCGCTCAGCATTTTACAGTAGGTTTGGGGTTCATTTCTGCTCACGCGTGGCCACAGATGTCTATTTTCATGTCATCTAACCAAAGCACAGGATTCAATGCTGTTTAGCAAACTCCAGGCGTTTACATTTTTTGGATGACATGAAAATAGAGCTCTTTGGCAATGCACACCAGTGGTAGGTGTATGCATGCAATGATATTTTCTCACATTTCCTATTGCGTTACAAGTTGGACGCAAGCAGGAGAAACGACAACCAAACCATTGACATCTCTGTACAAGCGTGCATTGAAAGTTTTTGATCAGAAACCAAATTATTATTGTTATTACATTTCCAAGCTGTCCCTCATACCATCACGGTCACCTAATCATCCCCAGCTTACAATTGGCTCATTCATCCCCCTCTCCCCTGTAACTATTCCCCAGGTCGTTGCTGTAACTGAGAACCTGTTCTCAGTCAACTTACCTGGTAAAATATTTAAATATATATATATATATACTGTATATAATCACCATTGTTTGATTCGAGAAGAACTATTTTGTTAAGTTTGGAAAGTTTCTGTAAATGTTTTAATCAAAAGCTGCTTTTTAAATGTTTACATGGACTTGCTCCACAACCCTTAAGTAGTCAAGTTACTTACTATCTATAGGGTCACATACTAGGGGAGAGTTTGTGTGTAGAACAGTGTTTACCTAATCTGCATTTTCTGTAAAAACTGTTCACCACTTTAACCAACTTCCAGAAACTATAAAATGTGGCCAATGTCAGTGCTTTTATACAAAAAAATTAAGACCAGCAGGTTTGTAGCCACTTACATTTTCTACATTGTCATTTAGCAGAGCAACTTACAATTAGGATAGCTAGGTGAGACCTGTCACGTTCCTGACCTTATTTCCTTTGTTTAGTCTTTGTTTAGTTGGTCAGGACGTGAGCTGGGTGGGCATTCTATGTTTTGTGTTTCTATGTTGGGTTTGTTGGTTGGCCTAATATGGTTCTCAATCAGAGGCAGGTGTTTGTCATTGTCTCTGATTGGGAACCATATTAAGGTAGCCTGTTTGCACTGTTGGTTTGTGGGTGATTGTTTTCTGTCTTTGTGTTCTGCACCAGATAGGACTGTTTTCGGTTTTCACATTTATTGTTTTGTAGCTTGTAGTGTTCACGTTATTATTCTTTATTAAACATGTTGAACACTAGCCGCGGTAAGTTTTGGTCCTCTCCTTCATCCCAGGAAGAAATCCGTTACAAGACCACACATCACAATCGTATCAAGTACACTTTCCCTCAACAAATTATTTATCAGTAAAGTCTGTGCTAGTGGGAAAAGTAGTGTTTATTTTTACATTGCTATTGGACCTGTAATTCGTAAAAACCCAGAGCAAAAAAACAGCAACAAAATAATTTCCTAAAAAATATACACTGCTAAGTTTGGGGTCACTTACAAATGTCCTTGTTTTTGAAAGAAAAGCATTTTTTTTGGCCCATTTAAATTAACATCAAATTGATCAGAAATACAGTGTAGACATTGTTAATGTTGTAAATGACTATTGTAGCTGGAAACGGCAGATTTAATGGAATATCTACATAGGCGTACAGAAGCCCATTATCATAAACCATCACTCCTGTGTTCCAATGGCACGTTGTGTTAGCTAATCAGAGTTTATAATTTTAAAAGGCTAATTGATCATTAGAAAACCATTTTGCAATTATGTTAGCACAGCTGAAAACTGTTGTTCTGATTAAAGAAGCAATGAAACTGTCCGCCTTTAGACTAGTTGAGTATTTGGAGCATCAGCATTTGTGGGTTCGATTACAGGCTCAAAATGGCCAGAAACGAAGCACTTTCTTCTGAAACTCAGTCTATTCTTGTTCTGAGAAATTAAAGCTATTCCATGCGAGAAATTGCCAAGAAACTGAAGATCTCATACAACGCTGTGTACTTCTCCTGTTAGACAGCACAAACTGGCTCTAACCAGAACAGAAAGTGGGAGGCCCCGGTGCACAACTGAGCAAGAGGACAAGTACATTAGAGGTGTCTAGTTTGAGAAACAGACGCCTCACAAGTTCTCAACTGGCAGCTTCATTAAATAGTTCCGGCAAAACAGCAGTCTCAACGTAAACGGTGAAGAGGCGACTCCGGGATGCTGGCCTTCTAGGCAGAGTTGCAAAGAAAAAGCCATCTCAGACTGGCCAATAAAAATCAAAGATTAAGACGGGCAATAGAACACAAACACTGGACAGAGGAACTCTGCCTAGAAGTTCAGCATCCCGGAGTCGCCTCTTTACTGTTGACGTTGAGACTGGTGTTTTGCAGGTACTATTTATGAACGCTGAGCTGTACTCAATGAATAGCAGGAGGACTTGTAAGGAGTCTGTTTCTCAAACTAGACACTAATGTACTTGTCATCTTGCTCAGTTGTGCACCGGGGCCTCCCACTCTTTCTATTCTGGTTAGAGCCAGTCAAAAAGGAAATTTCAAAGTGACCCCAAACTTTTGAACAGTAGTGTATATATATATTTTTTTGCTGTGTTTTGCTATGGGGTTTCACAAGTTATAGGTCCAATAGCAGTTTCCAATGAGTATTATGTACAATGTCTTGACTTCTGGGTGGAAACTTGAAATATGTCCTGACCTCTTTTTTGTAATAATTTTTATTTTATTCACCAAATTGGTTCCGCTTTAAATTAAGTGCAGCTTATAAAGGCTTCATAAAGCGTTCATAAGCACTATACAAATGTGTCACAAATCATCTATCTATGTCATGCTTTATAAAGGGATCATAAATGTGGCATAACTGTGTGACTTAATTACCAATGTCAAATGTGTCATACCCCACTAGGTTGAATATGACAAACATGTGCTTTATAAAGGGTGACATGTTTGGCTTCAGGATGACACATGCTCTAAAGAGAAGTCATGTTAGTCACACCAGGCAACACTTACCTTGATGAAAGCTCCCAACATAAAGAAATTGAAAGTGGCTTTCTTCTGGAATCAAGTTACATGTTCCTCAGTTCACAAACGCACAAAGCAATATAAGGAGCCATACTGTGCAGTCCTGGGCCCAGTCAGGTCTCCCCCGCTGAAAGATCAGCCACAAAATGTTGGCACCATTGTAACAGGTTGTAATCAAGCCCTGGTCTCCAGCATGGGACAGAACGGGAATACCTTGTGGCTAGGCAGTCTCAGGTAGGACTATTCGAAATCATCTTGGCTCTGACACACACACAAACACAAATGCAAGCTTTGCAGGTCCATCAACCCATTTAAATACCTCTCACACCCTACAGTTAACCTGTGGATCTTGGGAACATTCATAAATCAGCAGAACATTTATAAACAATGTATTAACACGTCATGTGGTGTCCTGTAATACTTTGTTTGAATTGCGACACCTTCGGTCATTCATAACACATCCATAAAGACTCTATCGCGTGACAGTGTACTTACTGTACTTTAAAGTCAGACACCTTTTGGTCATTCATAACACACACATCTTAATGAGGCAAACTTAAGAAATCATCACTATCAGCTAAAACAAATAAACATTCAAGAGAAGTTTAAACCATACATTTCCTTTTATTTTTACATTTTAAACCCTTTCCATTAATACCCCACCCTCATTTATCACATCTCTAACACATTGGATGGCAAGTTAAAACAATACAAATACATGGAGTTTCCAAAAGTCCAGCAATGCAATTACATTGAACATTACACAGGGTTGTGAATAGTGTTGCTTGTCCCGGAGCTGGCGAAAAAACGGTTCTTGCCTCTCTGCCTGCTGGTGGTACTGCATGTTGGTTCCAAGATGGCGTAGCAGTCAGACGTCTTTGTCTTCTCTCGTCTAGGCTCATGTATATATCTTTTTATATACACTGCTCAAAAAAATAAAGGGAACACTTAAACAACACAATGTAACTCCAAGTCAATGACACTTCTGTGAAATCAAACTGTCCACTTAGGAAGCAAAACTGATTGACAATAAATTTAACATGCTGTTGTGCAAATGGAATAGACAAAAGGTGGAAATTATAGGCAATTAGCAAGACACCCCCAATAAAGGAGTGGTTCTGCAGGTGGTGACCACAGACCACTTCTCAGTTCCTATGCTTCCTGGCTGATGTTTTGGTCACTTTTGAATGCTGGCGGTGCTTTCACTCTAGTGGTAGCATGAGACGGAGTCTACAACCCACACAAGTGGCTCAGGTAGTGCAGCTCATCCAGGATGGCACATCAATGCAAGCTGTGGCAAGAAGGTTTGCTGTGTCTGTCAGCGTAGTGTCCAGAGCATGGAGGCGCTACCAGGAGACAGGCCAGTACATCAGGAGACGTGGAGGAGGCCGTAGGAGGGCAACAACCCAGCAGCAGGACCGCTACCTCCACCTTTGTGCAAGGAGGAGCAGGTGGAGCACTGCCAGAGCCCTGCAAAATGACCTCCAGCAGGCCACAAATGTGCATGTGTCTGCTCAAACGGTCAGAAACAGACTCCATGAGGGTGGTATGAGGGCCCGACGTCCACAGGTGGGGGTTGTGCTTACAGCCCAACACCGTGCAGGACGTTTGGCATTTGCCAGAGAACACCAAGATTGGCAAATTCGCCACTGGCGCCCTGTGCTCTTCTCAGATGAAAGCAGGTTCACACTGAGCACGTGACAGACGTGACAGAGTCTGGAGACGCCGTGGAGAACGTTCTGCTGCCTGCAACATCCTCCAGCGTGACCGGTTTGGCGGTGGTTCAGTCATGGTGTGGGGTGGCATTTCTTTGGGGGGCCGCACAGCCCTCCATGTGCTCGCCAGAGGTAGCCTGACTGCCATTAGGTACCGAGATGAGATCCTCAGACCCCTTGTGAGACCATATGCTGGTGCGGCCCTGGGTTCCTCCTAATGCAAGACAATGCTAGACCTCATGTGACTGGAGTGTGTCAGCAGTTCTTGCAAGAGGAAGGCATTGATGCTATGGACCGCCCGTTCCCCAGACCTGAATCCAATTGAGCACATCTGGGACATAATGTCTCGCTCCATCCACCAACGCCACGTTCCACCACAGACTGTCCAGGAGTTGGCGGATGCTTTAGTCCAGGTCTGGGAGGAGATCCCTCAGGAGACCATCCACCACCTCATCAGGAGCATGCCCAGGCGTTGTAGGGAGGTCATACAGGCACGTGGAGGCCACACACACTACTGAGCCTCATTTTGACTTGTTTTAAGGACATTACATCAAAGTTGGATCAGCCTGTAGTGTGGTTTTCCACTTTAATTTTGAGTGTGACTCCAAATCCAGACCTCCATGGGTTGATAAATGTGATTTCCATTGATCATTTTTGTATGATTTTGTTGTCAGCACATTCAACTATGTAAAGAAAAAAGTATTTAATAAGAATATTTCATTCAGATCTAGGATGTGTTATTTTAGTGTTCCCTTTATTTTTTTGAGCAGTGTATTTCTCTTCGCATTCTTTTTAATATTTTTCCTAAACCTCAACTTCAAAATACTCCCCTATAACCCGCCTCACCCAATGTGGTGTGGATCTGTTTTTTTTTCTAAAGTTTTTCTATTTACCTCCGAACTGGAATACCTCAACTGAAGCTAGCTAGCTAACTAGCTATCAGCTATCAGTCAGCTAACCTTTAGCTCGGAAAGCTCTTGCCAGTTCGTACAACGCGTTTCAAACCAGAGCATATCGGACCCATTTTTCTCTCCATATCCCCGGGTTACTACTGCAAACTCTGAACCTTTTCATCTGGATCATGGCAGCTAGCTAACCGCAACCCGGATTGACTATTCCTGGCTAATGTTTCCGTCCCGGAGCAAGCACCAACTAGCCCATGCTAGACCCATCTCCCGACTAGGGCTCCTGGGCTACTCCTGAAGCCCACTCCTCGGCTACAATATCCGGACCCCTTCTACTGCCGGTACGGGGCATGGAACCCCGCCAATCCTTCACGACTGGAATACCGACAATCTACCCGAGGAACCCAACAGGCGCGACGTCCCCTGAAGGCCCATTCTGCTAACTGTGGCCTGCTAGCTATCTATAGCATATTGGACTGTTAGCTGATCCACCGGCCAGTTTCTTGGACCACTATGCCCATTTTGCCAATTGGACTTGGACCCCTCTGCTACTTGGAACCCTACTAATTCCACGACTGGTCTATCGACATCACCGCACGAGAAGGCAAAAATAGACTTTTCCCCATTATGCTAGCTTGCTAGGGAGGAGGTCATGTTCCAAGCACACTAAGACAGTCGTGAAGAGGGCATGACAAAACCTATTCCCCCTCAGGAGACTGAAAATATTTGACATGGGTCCTCAGATCCTCAAAAGGTTCTACAGCTGCACCATCGAGAGCATACTGACGGGTTGCATCACTGCCTGGTATGGCAACTGCTCGGCCCCCTACCGCAAGGCACTACAGAGGGTAGTGCGAACGGACCAGTACATCACTGGGGCCAAGCTTCCTGCCATCCAGGACCTCTATACCAGGCGTTGTCAGAGGAAGGCCCTAAAAATGGTCAAAGACTCCAGCCACCCTAGTCATAGATTGTTCTCTCTGCTACCACACGACAAGTGGTACCGGAGCGACAAATCTAGGTCCAAGAGGCTTCTAAACAGCCCCAAGCCATAAGACTCCTGAACATCTAATCAAATTGCTACCCAGACTATTTGCACCCCCCCCCCCCCCCCCTTACGCTGCTGCTACTCTTATTATCTATGCATAGTCACTTTAATAACTCTACCTACATGTACATATTACTTCAATTACCTTGACTAACAGGTGCCCCTGCACATTGACTCTGTACTGTATATAGCCTAGCTATTGTTATTTTACTGCTGCTCTTTAATTATTTGGTACTTCTAATTCTTTTTTTGTTGGTATTTTTCTTAACTGCATCGTTGGTTAAGGACTTGTAAGTTAGCATTTCACTGTTGTATTTGGCACATTTGATGTGGTTTAAGCATTGTTGTGAGCATAGAATATCAAATTTAGCTCTTTTTTAAAGCGAAAACTAGAAAACTTTGGGGGGGGAAATGAATTAGGCAAAACATAACTGATTTTAATGCGCCCCACCAATGTTTTTAAAGGGCCCTACCAAAAACGTTATGTTTTTATGTTTAGCCTAATTTGACCAAAAACTGTTGTTTATCCAGGCGTCTAATTTCCCCAAAAAACATCTGGTGTAGAGCAGGGTTTCCCAAAATCTGTTTCAACGCATCTTTTCTGAAGTGTACTGAGACTTATGTTTTGTTGTACGTTGCCCCTGTTCAAATAAATGTAATAATAAATACAAATATAGCTGCAAGCAGCAATTAACGGGGTTCACAGGATGACAGAAAGGACACAAGATCAGTTGGATAACAAAGCAACTAATCAGTTCCTACATGACAATCTTCCTTTATGTGCAATCAGTAAAAGCATTACCGGCCTCCCGAGTGGCGCAGCGGTCTAAGGCGTCACTACAGACCAGAGTTCAATCCCAGGCTGTGCCGCAGCTGGCCGTGACTGGGAGACCATGAGGCAGCGCCCAATTGGCCCTGCGTTTTCTGGATTAGGGGAGGGTTTGACCGGCTGGGATGTCCTTGACCTATAGCGCTCTAGCGACTCCTTGTGACGGGCTGGGGGCACGCTGACACAGTCGCCAGTTGTACAGTGTATCCTCTGACACATTGGTGCAGCTTGCGTCCGGGTTAAGTGAGCAGTGTGTCAAGCAGTGCTGCTTGGCAGGGTCGTGTTTCGGATGACGCATGCCTCAACCTTCGCCTCTCCTAAGTCCGTACGGGAGTTTCAGTGATGTAACTACCAATTTGGATAGGAGAAAAAAAGCATTTTTAACATTAGCATATGTGCTAACGTGCATCTATAGTTACAGTGCAGCCATATTTGAATGCATCAACTATTTTAGACTGATGTAATGAGTCTAAATACAACATCTGGAGTGAATCTGACATATGGTTCATGATGAGAAATGATTGCAGATTATTTTTAGCATATTCAAAGAATTACTAGTTAATAGCTTCCTTGTTTTTTGAGATCAATACCACATTCAGTGTGGTTCATCTTAGGGACGTCCATGATAGCGATGACATGATTCAAGTTGATAGGCCACTTTGGAGTTGATTTATGGTGGTTTAAATTAACACGTAACAGATTTTTTTATTTGTAAATAAATCCCAAAAAAATTCACCAATCCCTTAGCTTTTCTCAAACTACAGTAAGTCAGGGCTACAGACTGAAACCATTTAATCACATTTTGCGACCCTTTGACTTGGCTGTGCGAGTTACATTTGAAATAGGTTGTACTTGTGCAAGCTGCACACTCTACCTGGTCACCTCAATCAAAACGTCCTGTTTTTTGGGATGTTAAAACCATGAATTTGTTCAACAGTAAAGTGCATTATCCTCATGATTCCTGTAATAAGTGTCTGCCCTGGCGCTGTTCCTGCCTGTTTCGCTGGGGCTGGCTGTTGTAATGAACGGGCCTCACACACTCGTGTGCCCTCATGATTGTATAACATTTTAAAATGTAAAAAAAAAAAAACGACTTTGGAAGCAACTACATTAGTCCATATTGAAGAGAGGATGGTCTCAGCTTTCTGTAGGTATACTTTTTATTTCTTAACGATCATTATTGAGCTCAAAGCACACTGTTTTACAATGAAGATATCTGATATGGCTTTGAAATACGGAGCGTGCTAACTTGCGTATCGGCCATTGTGAATGCAGTAGCCCTCATTACAATGTTTTTATTAGGACGTTACATTTACTGTTAAATGGCTACTAGCAGTAGGTGTTATATTCACAGTTAGTGATCTAGCTAATGTGTTTTGAGTTTCCACTACCACAGGTGGTAAATTGGCACCAATTCAATTAGACCTATATTTAAAATTAGTGCACATAATGATAAAGGCAAACTCATCTATATGGAGAAAAAAGAAAAAGAAAAAAAAACGGAAAATTCTGGAGCCCTATTTTGATAGTAAAATATAACCAAAAGTAAACCCAAAATTCATGACAGTCACTGGATTAGGTTGCATATCAAAATATGTTGAATCATGCATTCCTACTTGGACACGTTACAGTAGATGTAACAACCTACTTTGTAAGCCTCATACTACCGACATCCGACATGCGTAATTAGAATTAAGTATTTGGAGCATATTTTTGCATATTAGCATATGTGCTAATATGCATTTACTGGTATAGTGTGGCCATTGAATGCATCAACATTCTTTTCTCAAACTCTTTAGGGACTATTTTGATGAGTCCAAAGACCAAATTTGGAGTGAGTCTGACTTTTTAGTCAATGAGAAGATTTTGTAATGATTTTTGTAAGCATTAGTGTTACATGGTTAAAAATGTGAATCGTTTCCTTATTTTTTTAAATATCAATGCCAAACTTAACATGGTTCACTGACGACCTTAAGTTGTTGATAGGCCATTGTGGAGTGGATTTACAAAGGATTTAAATGGACATGTAAAATCAGATTTTCTGATTTGTCAATAACTCAGCCATCTCTTAACCAATCCCTTAGTTCTCAAACTAAGTTAAAAGCCCAGTGCAGTCAAAAATGTGATTTCCCTGTGTTTTAATATACTGTATATTTCCACACTATGAGGTTGGAATAACACTGAAATTATGAAAATTATGATAATGCCTTTTAGTGTAAGCGCTGTTTGAAAATACATTTCAGCCTGTTTTGTTGGGATGGAGTTTTGGCCTGCCTGGTGACAACACCAGGTGCTAAATCAGTTAATAGACCAATAAGAGAGTTACAAACGTCTGCCAATAATGGATATATATTTTTTCTTCTTTTTGACCATTTTAATTGAAAACAATCAAAGGTACCTAATTGTTAACCAGAAAATATTTGATTTTGAGATAAAAAAAACGGCTGCATTAGACCGTTAAATGTGCTACACCTAGAATTTCTCAGAACTTTTGTCCTATGTGGAATCGAGGTGAATTACAACAGCACAAGGCTGCATTCGAAACCAATCACACCCTCATCCCATTTCCCCGTACGTGGTGGAGACTCACGCATGAGCCTTTTACTTTCGGTTTTAGTCCACCGGCTTCAAACAGCTGTAAAAGCATACTTTTTTTTTGTTTATTTAGATGATACAATGATTCTCACAAACTGACAATGAGTAAACAGTGTAGAATTTTAGTAACCAGGAAATGACAGAGTGATTTCTACATGGACCGCTTGACCCGATTTCCACAAGATAACACAGCCACAAAGTCAAAACAGCTTTCCCATTTTGACAACAGATGCTGCTCCGACGGGAGAAATCAATAGGTGAATATCACAGCCAATCACAACACTGGCGGATAAATAATACCGTGAAACACGATCATTCCACTATTACTGTAGATATATTATGGAATTCTGATGAGCAACCCAAAGTTGTGGCAAAATGGCTTAAGGACAACAAAGTCAAGGTATTGGAGTGGCCATCACAAAGGCCTGACCTCAATCCCATAAAACATTTGTGGGCTGAATTGAAAAGGTGTGCGAGCAAGGAGGCATACAAAGAAATTCACCCAACTTATTGTGGGAAGCTTGTGGAAGGCTACCCAAAATGTTTGACCCAAGTTAAACAATTTAAAGGCAATGCTACCAATTACTAATTGAGTGCATGTAAACTTCTGACCTACTGGGAATGTGATGAAAGAAATTAAAGCTGAAATAAATAAATCTCTACTATTATTCTGACATTTCACATTCTTAAAATAAAGTGGTGATCCTAACTGACCCAAGACACTGTAGGCTACACCTCAGTAAGCACGGACGGACGCTGATGCTTTTTGGACGTCTTTTTTGGATGCAGTCCAGACCAGCCTTGATTTCCACGGACATTGGTTTTTGGTCTGGACAAAATCTGAATCAGTCATAGACGTCTATGTTTGGTTCAGATTTGGTGCGGTCCAAACCGGCCTTGATTTCATCATCTCCGGACATCGATTTTTTTGTCCGGTCTTTGATTAGGCCCAAACATCGACGTCTATAAATTACGTCTTTTCAACTTTCATTCAGAACCCAAAATGTGCGTGATTTCAACATCCAAAAAATGCATAGTTTCAACCTTCATTCAGAACTGAAAATAAACCTGATTTCAACATCCAGAAAATACGTTTTTATTTCAATGTCTGGGAAAAAATGCATTTTCTTAGTCCTGGAAAATACATATTTTCACCTTCAGAACCTAACACGGAACCCAAACCGGCTGCGTGCGTGCGCTATAATGCATAAATGTATTTTGTCCCCCTACACCAAACGCAATCACGACACGCAGGTTAAAATATCAAAACAAACTCTGAACCAATGACATTAATTTGGGGACAGGTCGAAAAGCATTAAACATGTATGGCAATTTAGCTAGTTAGCTTGCACTTGCTAGCTAATTTGTCCTATTTAGCTAGCTTGCTGTTGCTAGTTAATTTGTCCTGGGATATAAACATTGAGTTGTCATTTTACCTGAAATGCACAAGGTCCTCTACTCCGGCAATTAATCCACACATAAAACGGCCAACCGAATCGTTTCTAGTCATCTTTTCTCCTTTCAGGATTTTTCATCTTTGAACTTATATGGTGATTGCATCTAAACTTTCATAGTATTACCACGACGACCGGCAAAACATTTCGTCTTTCAATCACCACGTGGGTATAACCAATGAGATGGCACGTGGGTACCTGCTTCTATAAACCAATGAGGAGATGGGAGAGGCAGTACTTTCAGCGCGATCTGCGTCAGAAATAGAAAGGAGTTATATTTTAGCCCTTGGCATCGCAGACGCTCGCGAGCAGTGTGGGTGCAATAATTGAATAACATGGATTTCTACATTTATTTTGAGAAGCTCGCGCACGCGACGTGTCCGGTCTGGTCAGCATGTAACTTCAACGCCTGGAAAATAAGTGTTTTAGACTTAATTTTGCTTACTGGGACTATCCTAGTTTTGCAGGGTTGGCATTTTTTGGTCTTGCCTAGGGCGTCAGAACGGCAAGGACCGGCCTTGCCGGGAGTCATAACCCTCTTTAGGGGCATGTATTTTCAGCATACCGATGCATGGTCTTTTTTCCCTCCCATATAAAGTATTTAAAGCACAACTGAAGGCAACAAACAACTTCTCTGATTAAAAAAAACTCCCTATGTGGCATCGATATTAGTCAAACATTGTAGTGTCAAAATTGACTGCAGTGTAAATATAATAATTTTGGTCATAAAGTCAATCTCATCCAAAAGTTCATCATGACCTACTTGAGCATTGGTTTTTGATTTTGACATTGCAAACTTGCCCAGTAACACGGGATACACAGCTGCGGTGATTGCACTCTATCCAATGCTACCGCAGAACACACAGACTGAGACTGACATGCCCAGCAGCACAGCGGATTGGACTTAGTTTACATAAGAGAGCACGTCGCACATTTTTAACTTATTAAATACCGTAGCTAGATATAAAACTGCGCGACTAAAACTTCCTCTGCAAAAACTTCTAATTGAATTACAAAATTCTTGAGTTATTAGATGCATTCTTACTACTTTGAAGAAGTGATACTGGCATTGTTCCTATGGTGACTCATGGGAGACACATCAGTAACTGCCACATCAAACCACAACGCCAAGACTGAAATCTAGTTTCTTAATTAGCAACAGAGAAACACATGCGGAATCTGTGCTTTCAGTTGCTCTTTAATAATACAATTATACTGCTTAAAAATGTATGATGGAATGCATATCAGTAGCATCGTTGAAATATAATTAAACTTAGGAGTAACCATAATTTTAATTGAATAAAAGTTCCCCCATAAACTAAGATTTAACAACTTCCACTTGTCAATGTTTTGTTTTCTTTGTTGGAGGACTGGAAGCATATTGATATTCACTATCTTATCTAACTCTAATGTGAACATAATCCCCAGATAATTCATACCCTTGAAATTAAAAGGGGTTAACCATAGCTGATGGGAATTTTGTAGAGACTGGCATAGCCTCAGATTTATGCCAATTAGCCTTGTATCCAGAAATAATAGAACATATCTCCACAGTTTTGAGCAGTGGTTGGATCAATGACATGAAGTTTTTAAAATCAGCAACACAATGTCATCAGCATATAAGAACAAATTGTATTCCTCTCCCTCATTATATACTTGTTGAATATCAGGGTTTCCCCATAGAGATCGCCAGAGGTTCTTTCACTATCAAAAACAGTAAAGGAGAGAGAGGGTCCTCCAGTTTTGTAGATCTAGATAAATAAACAATTGCGAAATCATTCCATTAGTCTGTACAGCTGTCATCGGACCTGAAATACAGGACATCAATTCATAAACCCAGAACCAAAACCTAATCTACTGAGGACAAACTTGAGAAACCAGGGTAGATTTATTCAGCCACAAACGTCTGAAGCTATCACTTGAGTTCCTATTTTTGACACAGCCAACCTGGTCAGTGTGGATGATATCTGGAATAGTTCTCCAGTCTAGAGGCAAGACTCTTAGTATCTTTCCATCCACATTACTAAGGTTGACAGGTCTATAACTTCCAGTGCGGTCAGGTCTTTATCCTTTTTGGTGATTGAAGTTAAAGCCAGGCGTACACTACACAATTTTGGTACTGATTTTAGATGTTCCAGACAAGTTTTTGTGATCGGGCACAAAATCCCCATGTCGTTGCCTACACAGGGCGCGCAGCCGTCACCAATTCTCATTTAATGTGAGCAAGTCAGAGATACAATCTGAGGGCTACTGATCCCATCTTTGAGCAGTCCCAGACATCCCAGTATTTTCAAACAAAGACAAAAAATGTAAGTGCCTTTGAGCTAGGTATGGTAGTAGATGCCAGGCGCACCGGTTTGTGTCAAGAACTGCAACGCGGCTGGGTTTTTCACACTCAACAGTTTCCCATGTGTATCGAGAATGGTCCACAACCCAAAGGACATCCAGCCAACTTGACACAACAGTGGGAAGCATTGGAGTCAACATGGGTCAGCATCGCTGTGGAACACTCGACATCTTGTAGGGTCCATGCCCCGACCAATTGTGGCTGATCTGAGGGCAAAAGGTGGGGGTGCAACTCAATATTAGGAATGTGTTCCTAATGTTTGGTGTACTCAGTGTATTTCAATATATTGTTGTATATTTGTCAATACAGCCATATACTGATAAAGTATATATGGATGACATTGTTTCCGTTAGGAAAATGTGGCACTATACAACGTGACCGGGAAGATTTAAAATTTACCTGGACCCATGTGGATTGGGTGCATAGCACATTAGGGCATCCACCCACAGTTCTCAGAATGACATAAATCACATTTAGATTATGGTAAGCATTTGCCAAAATGCAATTTGTGGGAAAACACCATTCTAAACAGCGCACCTGATAGCGGTTCCATATGTGACAGAGATAACAAATCTCTGTTAGAAACTTAGAAAGAAGTGGAATTTAAGGTCCAACAACTAGGATGGGTTTCTGATATGAGTAGGATTGTGGCTTTTGGCTTCTGAACAACGAAAAAAAGTTCATATGAAAACCAATGGAACAGCAGAGAAATGGCATAGCGGTGGGTCCAATAGGGAAGTAAATGGAAATGCATTTGCCAAAATTATAATTTCTCCTGTCTATACTAAAATTATTCAAATCAAAAAAATGCTTCACCAGAGAGCATGACTTCACCACAGAAGAATTGACGACCATTAGCTTCTTTAAAAACAATAGCTGTGGATTGTTTCAAATCACAAGCTTGTAGGCCTATGCCTATTTGGGAAGCCCGCAATTTGGGCAGAGCGCATAGGCCTAGCTGATTATTGAGTCACAGATCCAGTCACTGGGGATTTGAACTGGCTCATGCTGTTATTCTCTTCTAACCAAGGTAAATTCTCATAAGTACTTTAATCCCACAGCAGGCTACTCAATCACTCTTCCTTCTGTCTGACCCCTCCGTACTAATGGATGAAATAAGCCGAAAACATGGCAATAATGTGCCTTTCTAAGTCGTCCTGGTTTCTACGAGGACAACATTTCCACCTAGAGCTGTCAAAAAAGTGAGCTCCCAGTAGTCACCATTGGGCTGCCAAAGAGCAAGGCATCAAATATAGTGGCTGGACGGCAAGAGTCAGATGTTGACGGCACACATCTATATCGGGATCTGTACAACATGAACTAGATCTAGTATCTATCCTTTCCTTCATCCTGTTTTTGAAACCTGTAAATGACATTATTTTGAAATAAGAACTATAGAAGAGTGCAGACGACCTCCCATTGTTTCTAGATAAAGCATCAAAATATTGTACCAGGTTTACTGCATATCTACTTCTATATCCTAAAAACTCAGATTGTGGAAGAATATTCCTTGGAGATTTCAGCCGTATTATAGCCTTTGCCTGATTTGTGTTATCAATGAGCCACAATTCTGAACAAAGCCATTGACTGCATCATATAGGACCTAGTTAAACGATGAACCCTTTCATTTTGTCAAAATTGGCCTTTTCCTATTACCAGAACAAAGTTGTAAACATTGACTTTAATTCTGTTTGTCACAGCTTTTAAAAAAGAGTAATAGCCATTTGGTTGGGTTGTCGCTAGCTACAGTATTTTAAGTGAGAGGAGGTGGTGGCAACGGCCTTGCATCATCCTCCCAGCCAGCACATTACAAATTCAGAACAGCCATGAGGTGTGCCACGGAGCCCGGCGAACAGATGGTCCTCAAATTTGCCCTTGAATTGAGCATAATCATTCGTCTGGAACTTCTGCCATATTGAATTATAATCATTGTTACCTTGTTGTGCGCAATTTGGCCAGATTGGCCTGACTATTTGGGCAGTTCGCTGGGAAGTAGCTCTGAGTTCTTTTTGAGTGTTTTGATATGGTTTGCCCTTTCAAAGTGCTGTACTTTGTGTCCTAGGCAAGAGCTGAGAACTCGAGCCAAAGGCTGCAAGCCAATAGAGCTCTGCTACCCAACATTATACATCGGGTTAGGGCCGGGTAGGGCCTGTTTTTTCATCGGCAGGTAGTCTAGTGGTTAGAGAGTTGGGCCAGTAACCGAAAGGTTGCAAGATCAAATCCCGAGCTGACTAGGTAAAAATCTGTTGTTCTGCCCCTGAACAATGCAGTTAACCCACTGTTCCTAGGCTGTCATTGTAAATAAGAATTTGTTCTTAACTGACTTGCCTAGTTAAATAAAAGGTAAAAATAAAAATCAACTAGAGTATTGGTAGGGCTCAGGTATCACTAAATTGACCACTAACATTTTGAATCTGAGCCATTTGCTTGTGCTCTGCTACACAGCACAGTCATATCTGATTCAGATCATAACATGGTGTCAGAAGCGCTTCGACCTCATCAAATATAAGACCGGACTATTTCATAGAAAATAATGGTCCTTGAGTTTCATCAGAGTTTAGTGTGACAAAGTAGCTCACAGCTTTCTCATGCCTCATCATTGAGGAGAGCAGCCCAAGCGGAGCCATTGCTATGCATGCAGAGCGAATTGCCTGCTCGCAGGGAGCGAGAGCGAGTGACAGACAGAGAAGAGCATCTAATGGTTTTTACTAACTAAGGAATTTATTTCTAATTTTGGGTTTCGGGCAGGTCTGGGTTTTAAATTTGGCAGAAGCAATCAGGCCTGAATGTCACGGGTATGGTTAGGGCTCAGGCTTAAAATTCATGCCCGTGCAGGGTTCTCCATCCCAAATGACACACTATTCCCTATATACACTGTACCAAATACCCTAGTTTCAGACTCCTAATTACCCTGACACCTCATAAGACTCTAGCCACTTCCATGCCAGTTTGAAGAACTTAGGTGTTTTATCTCTGAACACTGGTTTCTCCACCGACTGCTGGATAAGGGGAACCATGAGGTGTTAACACTCAGTTGAGACTAGAGATCCTGACTGCCAATGTGTGCAGCCTGAGACATGACCGGTATTTAACATAACAAACTCCCCATCAAAATACGTCAGTTTGAGCTAGAGATATGTTTTTTTGACACTATATAAGAGTATTTGAGGTTTGGGGCAAAGCATTGAAATCTGTATCAGAGGCACAGTGTCACGATCGTCGTAGTGAGGAGACCAAGGCGCAGCGTGATGTGAATACATTATTTTTTTGAATGATTCACTAAACAAACGTGCCACTAATTACAACGAGTGCTGACATGCAACTACACATAGACAACTACCCACACAGACAGGTGGGAAAAGGCAACCTTAAGTGTGGGTCTCAATCAGAGACAACGATAGACAGCTGCCTCTGATTGAGAACCACACCCGGCCAAACACACAGAAATACAAATCATAGAAAAAAGAACATAGAAAGCCCGCACCAAATCACACCCTGACCAAACCAAAATAGAGACATAAAAAGCTCTCTACGGTCAGGGCGTGACACAGAGTTTATTCCAGTTCAGAGAATTATGAATCGCTGTACATATTGCCTGTATAACGTGCAGTTTGCCAGGACTACAAAGACAGTAACTGTGGTAGTACCAGTTTCAAGCATGGCTGCTTTTTAGGCGTTTATTTTTTACATTTTATTTCACCTTTATTTAACCAGGTAGGCAAGTTGAGAACAAGTTCTCATTTACAATTGCGACCTGGCCAAGATAAAGCAAAGCATTTCGACACATACAACACAGAGTTACACATGGAGTAAAACAAACATACAGTCAATAATACAGTAGAAAAATAAGTCTATATACAATGTGAGCAAATGAGGTGAGATAAGGGAGGTAAAGGCAAAAAAAGGGCATGGTGGCGAAGTAAATACAATATAGCAAATAAAACACTGGAATGGTAGATTTGCAGTGGAAGAATGTGCGAAGTAGAAATAGAAATAATGGGTTGCAAAGGAGCAAAATAAATAAATAAATACAGTAGGGGAAGAGGTAGTTGTTTGGGCTAAATTATAGATGGGCTATGTACAGGTGCAGTAATCTGTGAGCTGCTCTGACAGCTGGTGCTTATAGCTAGTGAGGGAGATAAGTGTTTCGAGTTTCAGAGATTTTTGTAGTTCGTTCCAGTCATTGGCAGCAGAGAACTGGAAGGAGAGGCGGCCAAATGAGGAATTGGCTTTGGGGGTGACCAGAGATATATACCTGCTGGAGCGCGTGCTACAGGTGGGTGCTGCTATGGTGACAAGCGAGCTGAGATAAGGGGGGACTTTACCTAGCAGGGTCTTGTAGATGACCTGGAGCCAGTGGGTTTGGCGACGAGTATGAAGCGAGGCCCAGCCAACGAGAGCGTACAGGTCGCAGTGGTGGGTAGTATATGGGGCTTTGGTGACAAAACGGATGGCACTGTGATAGACTGCATCCAATTTATTGAGTAGGGTATTGGAGGCTATTTTGTAAATGACATCGCCGAAGTCGAGGATTGGTAGGATGGTCAGTTATACGAGGGTATGTTTGGCAGCATGAGTGAAGGATGCTTTGTTGCGAAATAGGAAGCCAATTCTAGATTTAACTTTGGATTGGAGATGTTTGATGTGAGTCTGGAAGGAGAGTTTACAGTCTAACCAGACACCTAGCTATTTGTAGTTGTCCACATATTCTAAGTCAGAACCGTCCAGAGTAGTGATGCTGGACGGTCGGGCAGGTGCAGGCAGCGATTGGTTAACGGCTGACTGCTCTGGCTGCTCATGGCTCGCTGACGGCTCTGGCTGCTCATGGCTGGCTGACGGCTCTGGCTGCTCATGGCTGGCTGACGGCTCTGGCTGCTCATGGCTGGCTGACGGCTCTGGCTGCTCATGGCTCTGGCTGCTCATGGCTCTGGCTGGTCATGGCTCTGGCTGGTCATGGCTGGCTGGCGACTCTGGCTGGTCATGGCTGGCTGGCGACTCTGGCTGGTCATGGCTGACTGGCGACTCTGGCTGGTCCTGGCTGACTGGCGACTCTGGCAGATCCTGGCTGACTGGCGACTCTGGCAGATCCTGGCTGACTGGCGACTCTGGCAGATCCTGGCTGACTGGCGACTCTGGCAGATCCTGGCTGACTGGCGACTCTGGCAGATCCTGGCTGACTGGCGACTCTGGCAGATCCTGGCTGACTGGCGACTCTGGCAGATCCTGGCTGACTGGCGACTCTGGCAGATCCTGGCTGACTGGCGACTCTGGCAGATCCTGGCTGACTGGCGACTCTGGCAGATCCTGGCTGACTGGCGACTCTGGCAGATCCTGGCTGACTGGCGACTCTGGCAGATCCTGGACTCTGGCAGATCCTGGCTGACTGGCGACTCTGGCAGATCCTGGCTGACTGGCGACTCTGGCAGATCCTGGCTGACTGGCGACTCTGGCAGATCCTGGCTGACTGGCGACTCTGGCAGATCCTGGCTGACTGGCGACTCTGGCAGATCCTGGCTGACTGGCGACTCTGGCAGATCCTGGCTGACTGGCGACTCTGGCAGATCCTGGCTGACTGGCGACTCTGGCAGATCCTGGCTGACTGGCGACTCTGGCAGATCCTGGCTGACTGGCGACTCTGGCAGATCCTGGCTGACTGGCGACTCTGGCAGATCCTGGCTGACTGGCGACTCTGGCAGATCCTGGCTGACTGGCGACTCTGGCAGATCCTGGCTGACTGGCGACTCTGGCAGATCCTGGCTGACTGGCGACTCTGGCAGATCCTGGCTGACTGGCGACTCTGGCAGATCCTGGCTGACTGGCGACTCTGGCAGATCCTGGCTGACTGGCGACTCTGGCAGATCCTGGCTGACTGGCGACTCTGGCAGATCCTGGCTGACTGGCGACTCTGGCAGATCCTGGCTGACTGGCGACTCTGGCAGATCCTGGCTGACTGGCGACTCTGGCAGATCCTGGCTGACTGGCGACTCTGGCAGATCCTGGCTGACTGGCGACTCTGGCAGATCCTGGCTGACTGGCGACTCTGGCAGATCCTGGCTGACTGGCGACTCTGGCAGATCCTGGCTGACTGGCGACTCTGGCAGATCCTGGCTGACTGGCGACTCTGGCAGATCCTGGCTGACTGGCGACTCTGGCAGATCCTGGCTGACTGGCGACTCTGGCAGATCCTGGCTGACTGGCGACTCTGGCAGATCCTGGCTGACTGGCGACTCTGGCAGATCCTGGCTGACTGGCGACTCTGGCAGATCCTGGCTGACTGGCGACTCTGGAAGATCCTGGCTGACTGGCGACTCTGGAAGATCCTGGCTGACTGGCGGCTCTAGCGGCTCCTGACTGACGAACGGCTCTGACGGCTCGGGACAGACGGGCGGCTCAGATGGCGCTGGGCAGACGGATGGCGCTGGGCAGACGGATGGCTCAGATGGCGCTGGGCAGACGGATGGCTCAGATGGCGCTGGGCAGACGGATGGCTCAGATGGCGCTGGGCAGACGGATGGCTCAGATGGCGCTGGGCAGACGGATGGCTCAGATGGCGTTGGGCAGACGGATGGCTCAGATGGCGTTGGGCAGGCAGGCGGCTCAGACGGCGCTGGGCAGACGAGCAGTGCAGGCGGCGTTGGGCAGACGGCCGACTCTGACCTGCTGAGTAGGCCTGGTGCGTGGTGCCGGAACTGGTGGTACCGGACTGGAGACACGCACCTCAAGGCTAGTGCGGGGAGCAGGAACAGGGCACACTGAGTTCTCGAGGCGCACTATAGGCCTGGTGCGTGGTACCGGGACTGGTGGTACCGGGCTGAGGGCACGCACCTCAGGGCGAGTGCGGGGAGAAGGATCAGTGCGAACAGGGCTCTGGAGACGCACATGAGGCTTGGTGCTTGGTGCCGGAACTGGTGGTACCGGGCTGGGGACACGCACCTGAAGGCTAGTGCGGGGAGAAGGAACAGGGCATACTGGACCCTGGAGTTGCACATTAGGCCTAGTGCGTGGTGCCGGCACTGGTGGTACCGGGCTGGGGACACGCACCATAGGGCGAGTGCGTGGAGGAGGAACAGGGCTCTGGAGACACACTGGAAGCCTGGTGCGTGGTGTAGGCACTGGTGGTAATGGGCTGGAGACACGCACCACAGGGCTAGTGCGTGGAGAAGGAACAGGACACACCGGGTTGTGAAGGTGTACTGGAGACCTGGTGTGTATAGCCGGCATCAAATCTTCCGGAACTTTAACACAAGTTTCAGGCTGAGTACGAGGAACTGACACAGGTGGCATCGGACAGCTAACACGCTCCTCAGGGAGAATGCCATGCATACTCTGCCAAACCAACAGCTCTCTCTCTTCACTCTCCTCCAATTTCGTCAACAACTCCTCGAATGTCTCATAATCTCCCCTTCGTTCACTCTCCTCCAATCTGTCCAATAACTCCGACAATCTCAGACTCACCCCTCAACTTCGCCGACTGCTCCAAGTGCCCCCCCCCCCCCCAATAATTTTTTTGGGCTGTTTCTCGGGCTTCCTACCGTGTCGCCGTGCTGCCTCCATCTCTGCCTTGGGGCGGTGATATTCCCCTGGCTGTGCCCAGGGTCCTCTCCCGTCTAGGATTTCCTCCCACGTCCAGGAGTCTTGACATCGCTGCTGCTGCTTTTTTCCACGCTGCTTGGTCCTGGTTTGGTGGGTAATTCTGTCACGATCGTCATAATAAGTGGACCAAGGCGCAGCGGGATATGAGGACATCTTTTAATAAAGATGACGAAACACGAAACGAACACTTTTACAAAAAACAAAACAACAAACGACCGTGAAGCTACAAACGTTAGTGCACACACAAGCTACAAACGTTCAACATAGACAATTACCCACAAACACCTAAAGCCTATGGCTGCCTTAAATATGGCTCCCAATCAGAGACAACAATAAACAGCTGTCTCTGATTGAGAACCAAATCAGGCAACCATAGACTTTCCTAAACACCTACACTGAACACAACCCCATACATACTACAAAACACCCTAAACGATACACACACCCTAAACTAGACAAAAAAAACACAAACATCCCATGTCACACCCTGACCTAACTAAACTAATAAAGAAAATCAATATAACAAAGGCCAGAGTGTGACAAGGGGGGTGACCGCAGCTGCTTTCCAATCTTTGGGAATCTCAGACGACACGAAAGAGTGGTTGAACAGGCTAGTAATAGGGGTTGCAACAATTTCGGCAGATCATTTTAGAAAGGGTCCAGAATGTCTAGCCCGGCTGATTTGTAGGGGTCCAGATTTTGGACCTTCAGAACATCAGCTGACTGGATTTGGGAGAAGGAGAAATGGGGAAGGCTTGGGCGAGTTGCTGTGGGGTGTGCAGTGCTGTTGACCGGGGTAGGGGTAGCCAGGTGGTAAGCATGGCCAGCCGTATAAAAATGCTTATTGAAATTCTCAATTATAGTGGATTTACCTGTGGTGACAGTTTCCTATCCTCAGTGCAGTGGGCAGCTGGGAGGAGGTGTTCTTATTCTCCATGGACTTTACAGTGTCCCAGAACTTTTTTGAGTTTGTGTTGCAGGAAATACATATCTGCTTGAAAAAGCTAGCCTTGGCTTTTCTAACTGCCTGTGTATATTGGTTTCTAATTTCCCTGAAAAGTTGCATATCACGGGGGCTATCCGATGCTAATGCAGAACGCCACAGGATGTTTTTGTGTTGGTTAAGGGCAGTCAGGTCTGGAGAGAACCAAGGGCTATATCTGTTCCTGGTTCTAAATTTCTTGAATGGGGCATGCTTATTTTAGATGGTGAGGAAGGCAGTTTTTTTAATAACCAGGCATCCTCTACAGATGGGATGAGGTCAATATCCTTCCAGGATACCTGGGCCAGGTCGATTAGAAAGGCCTGCTCGCTGAAGTGTTTCAGGGAGCATTTAATAACAGTGATGAGTGGAGGTCGTTTGACCGCTGACCTATTGCGGATGCAGGCAATGAGGCAGTGATCGCTGAGATCTTGGCTGATAACAGCAGAGATGTATTTAGAGGGCAAGTTGGTTAGGATGATATCTCTGAGGGTGCCTGTGTTTTTACGGCTTTGGTGTGGTACCTGGTAGGTTCATTGATAATTTGTGTGAGATTGAGGGCATCAAGCTTAGATTGTAGGATGGCTGGGGTGTTAAGCATGTCCCAGTTTAGGTCACCTAGCAGCACGAGCTCTGAAGATAGATGGGGGGCAATCAGTTCACATATGGTGTCCAGAGCACAGCGTTAGGCTACTTGGAGATGAAACTATGAGAAATCAAGGGGCCTAGCTTTGGAAATTTGAGAGTAAAGTTAGTTTATTTCTTAAATTGTTTGTCTTTATTTTATAAAGTATCATAATTTTTTATACAATTTATTATACATTTTTTTATGTTAATCTCAATTGTCAACCAGCCTTTTTAGCTTGGCCTTTAATCAATGACGGCTTTGTGTTTTATGTTCTTTGATAACATTTGATCTCTTTTATTGCCGTGCTTGTTTTTTAATTTTATTGTTTTAAGTGTGTTGCTATTTTAAATGCACTTCAAATAAATTCGAAATGAAGTTTGATTAGATATTGGATCTTTAATTGATAATTGTATGAATATAGACTCCATTAACTTTATAGTCTATCATTCTTAAGACATTTTTAAAATGTGTGAACTAGGTTAAAGACCTAAATTGGCCTGAATTGGGGCGTTATATGAGTACAATATGACAAGGTGTTAGGGGCTATTAGCATGACCTTCCAGAGCCGACTAATCAAGACTGATCCAGCTCTGTTTTTATTCTGACTTCTCAATACTGAGCTTCTACTACATATCATTAAAGATATTCTCCCTTGCATGTACACACTCGGAAACAGACCATTTTACGCATTGATAGTACACTACTTTTGACCAGAGCTTTATGGGCCCTGGTCAAAAGTAGTGCACTATATAGTAAATGGAGTGTAATTTAGGATGCACGCAAAGTGTTATAAATCTGCTGATGACTTCCTTCTGTCCGTCAGTACGCCCAGTCTAGCTAGCCAGCTGCTGACTCCAGCTCCAACGTTTGTCTGTCTAGTCCTCCTGCCAAGCGACAGCTTAACACCAGGAACATGTTCATCACAAATCAGACAACTAAGGGCACTAAGCTCTCAAAAGTAGTGCACTATGTAGGGAACAGGGTGCCATTTGGGACGTAACCATTTAAGCTATTATATGTAGTCCAGCTCTATTTCGTCCAGACCCGGGTTCAAATAATATTTGTTTTCTATCAAATAATTTAAGCTGAGTTTGTCTGGCATAAATGGATGGACAAAAAATGGAATAGTCCCAAAAGTGCGAACTCCAAACATCTGGCACAGGCATGCCGAATCAAACGCTCATAGCATTTGAAAGACCGCAAATAGTATTTGAACCCTAGTATGATTTCCTTTGGCCATGTGTCTCAGTCATTGATGCATAAACTGTGGTCTTGTGTTGTCTTTCAGATGATGGAAAACTGTCGTTTGATGAGTTCAATGCTTATTTCGCAGACGGGATTCTCACCACTGAGGAGTTGCAGGAGCTCTTCTACTCCATAGATGGGCGGCAGAATAAGTATGTTCCCTCTCTGTGATTCCTCATGAAACTAGAACAAAACAAGACAATGATTTTGGGGGGATTTTCACGACATTTAATCCATAGAAGGGTCCTTTAGTAGAAGGAGGAAGGATTGTTGATATATTTGACATTTGTATTTTAAAGCATAATTGAGAAATAATTGAGGCTGGAGTATTTGTGACATTACATTTTGGTCTTACCGAGGCCTCCTTTAAGACACCATAATGTCTCATCTGTAGGAACTAAAAAGCAACATTTGGTTTCATATTACGCTTTACTGCTTGCTCTAAAATATGAGTAGTATTTTCTTACATTAATTTCTTACAACAATTTTCTTACATTCATTTATGAATATTGGTATTATGAAGCTTTACCGCTTGCTCTGTAATATGAGTAGTATTTCCTTACATTAATATCTTACAACAATATTCTTACATTCATTTATGAATATTGAAAATATACCATTTTAGATTTGGCACATTTTTCATATTGTTGAGCATAATATACTCTACAGGAATATCAAAGTTCCAGAGTGGGATCTCTGCTACTTTTAGAGTTAGAATAAAATTTGTAAGCATTACCAACAGAGCGAAATGGAAAATGGATTCAAAATGGTCGCCCTCTGCTGGTGATTTGCAGGATGTGTAATGATACAAGTAAAAGGAGGGTTGGGATTGCTTACATTCTCTGTATATTAAAAAAAAACATTAAACTAGCAGAGATCCCACTCTGGAACTTTGACATGCCTGTAGAGTATATTATGTTCAACAATATTGATATTGCAAGCTAGACACTTAGCAAACCAAATGCATAGCTGTGGCCCTGAGCTGGAGAAAATGTATTAAGCACTCAGTTAAACTTACAGTTATAAGATAGCTGGCAAACATCAGTAGTGAATATCAAGTGTAACTTGACCACCTCTCTTGCGATGCACAACACTGGATCGTCAGGAAGCAAAGACGTTTTTTTTACGGTATTAAAATTAACCTGTGGGTGTTTTTTAGATTATATATTTTTTAAATGTAGCTACAGTATATGATCACACTGGTAATAGGTCACTTGTTGTATTACTGGTGAGGCACAGCTGAGTGAGCATAATCATTTGCTTTTTTTTACTGGAGTGATGGTCAGCCTCTCACCCGACTCACCATCCCTCCTCTCTCCCTCCCTCTGCTGAGAAAAGGGGAATCAGTCTTCCAGCTGATGGCGAAACTAAAGTCGCACTGCATTATTTCGGCCTCATGCACCAATTCATGTTGTTACTCCTATGACCAGAGAAAGTTACATTTTCCTTGATATTAAAAAAGGCACAAGCTGCAAATAATAACAACGCAAGCTTATCAAAACCTATTCCCCCTCAGGAGACTAAAAATATTTGGCATGGGTCCTCAGATCCTCAAAAGATTTCACAGCTGCACCATCGAGAGCATCCTGACGGGTTGCATCACTGCCTGGTATGGCAACTGCTCGGCCTCCTACCGCAAGGCACTACAGAGGGTAGTGCGAACGGACCAGTACATCACTGGGGCCAAGCTTCCTGCCATCCAGGACCTCTATACCAGGCGGTGTCAGAGGAAGGTCCTAAAAATGGTCAAAGACTCCAGCCACCCTAGTCATAGACTGTTCTCTCTGCTACCGCACGGCAAGCGGTACCAGAGCGCCAAGTCTAGGTCCAAGAGGCTTCTAAACAGCTTCTACCCCCAAGCCATAAGACTCCTGAACAGCTAATCAAATGGCTACCCAGACTATTTGCATTTGTACCCCCCCCCCCCCCCCCCCCCACACACACACTGCTACTAATCTCTGTTATTATCTATGCATAGCCACTTTAACAACCCTACCTGCATGTACATAATTATCTCAATTACCTTGACACCGGTGCCCCCGCACATTGACACATTGACTCTGTACCGGTACCCCCTGTATATAGCCCCGCTATTGTTATTTACTGCTGCTCTATAATTATTTGTTTTTCTCATCTCTTACATTTTTTTACTTAAATTTTTGGGGTATTTTCTTAATACTGCATCGTTGGTTAAGGGCTTGTAAGTAAGCATTTCACTGTAAGGTCTACACCTGTTGTATTCGGCGCATGTGACAAATAAAATTTGATTCGATTTTGATTTGAAAACACTTTGCTATACTCCTCTATTGCAGCTGCAGTGCTGGTTGTAGCGTGAGTGGAAGTAGGGAGAATGCACATTTTATGGCTTATAAAACTGTTGAACAAAGTGTTGACAGTGCTGAATAACAACTTAACCATGAACTTACTCCTAAAACAGAAGCTCTTTGCTGTATTCGTTGAGTCTCTCTCTAGTCATGGTTTTAAAACGTTAGAAATCTCACATTATCAACTTTGCGTTCTAGGCTTCTATTTACAGTA